>NW_026441796.1:32500-327000 GCF_025612915.1 Magallana angulata
AACAATTAAGAAGAAATTCCTGAGATCAAGCGGCAAGTTTAGCCTGTACGAGGACTTAAAATTTACACAGTACAAGGGATGTAAGCAGCCGCGTCATATTTCTGTTGCATGTATATTTCTTGTTTTCCGTTTAGTCTGTATCTACGATAGCGTGTGAACTACTTATGAATGTTAGAACTGTGGAAATTACTGTCATCAAATTTTGACCGAATAAATTTACGTGTTACTGATTTCGTTATTTCTACATTTATAATGATTAAATTATCAATCCTGTTGAAATAAAACAGTCAAACACAATAGTAAACGACACGAAAAAAAATCTCAACACTGAAATACATGTGTAAAATGCATCAGTCATTGCTTTAGGACTTTACTTCCCCTAATTATCGTTAACCGAATCCGAGATCCACACCTCAAAATTCTACTTTCGATTCATTTACCACGAAAATCAAGCTCGGGTCTTTTCACCCCCCTCCAGACAAAAACACGCATCAATATTTCAAATGACATCGCACTGTTACCAAACCTGTGTAGTCAGACATCTCACACATCGTTTATAATCTCATACAAAAATTCAGCTCCTCTCCCGGGCGGAAACGCCCCAAATTCAAAGAGAAATTCGGGAATTATTTCGCGTCAGCCATGTTTTGACGTGAACCTTTGCTGAAATACTGTTATGACACCTGCAAAGGCCTCGCCGGAGCTAATATTTCTTCTTTCTCTCTATTTCTTTCTCTCTATTTTTTTTTTTTTTTTTTGATTTTCTAACTTAAATATTCAACATAAAGGGGTTGTTGGACTGTAGTACAAGTTGAAAACACTCGTACATTAAGATTTAGACAAAAACAGTCTTAAATTATTAGGGTCTTCCGTCTTCAGCGGAAGACCCTTCTATTATTCTATTGTTTCTTTTTCACTTTTCTTATTCTTATTATTAGGGTCTTCCGTTTCCAACGGAAGACCCTCTTGTTATTCTATTGTTTCTTTTTATTATTATTATTATTCTTTTTCTTTTCTTCTGACTCCTTTTTTGCCTCATAACTCAAAAGGTTTTTAACCGATTTTGATGAAATTTTCAGAGATTGTTGCAAGTTGGCGTCCCTCAAAAGTATTAAAATTTTAAAGAGAACGTCACGTCCGTTTTGACGTGACGTCATTTTTAAAAATTTCAAAAAGTCATTTTGTCCCGGACTTTTCTCGAAAACGCTTTAAGATAGAGGGTTGAAATTTTCAATGGTTATGATTTGGTCGATTTACCTCTGTAATAAGGCTCGAAATGAAAATCTATCACTTCCGGTCCAAACCGGAAGTGAAACAAATTTTTCGAAAAAATGAATTTTCTGATCAAATCAAAAATGAATATGTGTTTTGTAGAACTTATCAAGCTGAATCTAACACTGAAATCCGTTTTAAAATCGGACGATGCATTACAGAGATATCGGGGTTCAAAAATTGATTTTTCCGGAAATTTTGATTCCGCGTCCTTGGTTTAAAAAATAGCGTAATGTTTAAAGTAAAATTAACTCGTACCAAAAATAATTGTAAAGTCGTACTTGAACACATTCGGATTTTTTTGCTAAGTCGTTCTTGAAATCGGAAAGGTGTTTATTAAGTCGTACTTAAAATCATTCGTATTTTGTTAAGTCGTACCAGGAATAATTCGATTTTTTTCATCTTTAATATTTTAGTTACTCTTGTTATTGATTTAAGAGCTCTGCTTTTTACAGGAATTTCCAGCTTTACTTCCGACATTAACGGAAGACCCACTCGTTGCTTTGCAACGAGCTTTGCTCTAGTTATTATTATTATTCTTTTTTTTTCTTACCGATTTTGTGCAGACGATTTCTCAGAGATGGCTCAATCGATTTCATTCAAATTTTCAAGATAAATGCGATTATATCTGAAGTTGATTGTTTTTTATCCGTTTTTGAAAATACGCTTCCGGTCGGAAGTTATCGTCCGTTTACGATTTTAAAAAGTCAATTTTGTCTGTCAGGTTTCTCAAAAACGAGCAAAGATACAGGGCTGACAATTTCAAAGATGATAGATCTACCGTTTTTCTGGTGCACCTCGGTCAAGAGAATGTCCGCCGTCACCTCTGGTCGTCACCGGAAGGAAATTTGAAAAATTGAATTTTTCGACTTTTTTATTTTTTTATATTTTTCTTTGAAATTTCTACACCTTATACTGACCCTTTCACTGATTCAGAATATGTAATTTGTTTAAAAATCGATCAACGCATTCTGGAGATATTAGGCATCAAAGTCCTGAAGCGAGAGTCCGAGTAGCTCAGTCGTTAGAGTCGTGGTCATGTGCCTAGGCGACCCGGGTTCGAGCCCCGAGTGCCGAATTTCTTTCCCCCTCTGTTTGTGCTTAGATCTGATTTTTTATCTTTAAAATGATGGATTCTGTTCTTTTTTGTTTTGATTTAGTAAAAGAAGTTACAATAATATTGCTTTTCCCCGTATTTGAGTATTGAGATCCATAGCTATGTATTCATACTGAAATAAAGTTAACATGTTGAAAAGTTACATCTTTAAAACAACGCTTATACATTGTTCTAACATATGTATTTTGTTTAGAAATTGTGTAATATGTGATATTTAGAATTTAATATTCTCCGTTTAACATAGAAGTCACTGACCGACACACCCCCCCCCCCCTCCCCATTCATAAAATCATTTAGTTTTTCTGATCCGATTTTACTTGATCTTTGATCTTGGACCTTTAATATCAACTTAGTATCATTCTAGATTACTGTACTAATTACCAGACCAATTCGTTCATTATTAACAGAGTTATGAACTTTTTGGCATTTGAGTTTCAATCGTCGTGTTTGACATGTACTGTACAAAAAAAATCTAATTCCCGAGTCCTTCACTCAATTCTAATGAAAATTCGTGAATATAAACCTCGGACCCCATTCTTATTGTCTGTAAAATATGCAGCGGATTGAACAATTAAGAAGAGTCAAACGGCGCTTATAGCCTATACGCAGAAATAAAATTTACACACTACACGCACCGACCCCCCCCCCCCCTTATTCACAAAATCATTAAGCTTTTTTGGACTGATTTGACTGAATCTTTCATTTTGGACCTTTATTTTCAACCTAGTACCATTCTAGATTACTGTACTAATTACCAGACCAATTCGTTCACTTTTAAGAGAGTTATGAATTTTTGGACATTTGAGTTTCGATTGGCGTGCTTGACATGTACTGTAGAAAAAAATTCTTACTCCCGAGCCCTTCACTCAATCCTAATGAAAATTTGTGTAAATGTACCTCGGACCCCATTCCTATTATCTGCCAAATATGCAGCGGATTGAACAATTAAGAAGAAATTCCTGAGATCAAGCGGCAAGTTTAGCCTGTACGAGGACTTAAAATTTACACAGTACAAGGGATGTAAGCAGCCGCGTCATATTTCTGTTGCATGTATATTTCTTGTTTTCCGTTTAGTCTGTATCTACGATAGCGTGTGAACTACTTATGAATGTTAGAACTGTGGAAATTACTGTCATCAAATTTTGACCGAATAAATTTACGTGTTACTGATTTCGTTATTTCTACATTTATAATGATTAAATTATCAATCCTGTTGAAATAAAACAGTCAAACACAATAGTAAACGACACGAAAAAAAAATCTCAACACTGAAATACATGTGTAAAATGCATCAGTCATTGCTTTAGGACTTTACTTCCCCTAATTATCGTTAACCGAATCCGAGATCCACACCTCAAAATTCTACTTTCGATTCATTTACCACGAAAATCAAGCTCGGGTCTTTTCACCCCCCTCCAGACAAAAACACGCATCAATATTTCAAATGACATCGCACTGTTACCAAACCTGTGTAGTCAGACATCTCACACATCGTTTATAATCTCATACAAAAATTCAGCTCCTCTCCCGGGCGGAAACGCCCCAAATTCAAAGAGAAATTCGGGAATTATTTCGCGTCAGCCATGTTTTGACGTGAACCTTTGCTGAAATACTGTTATGACACCTGCAAAGGCCTCGCCGGAGCTAATATTTCTTCTTTCTCTCTATTTCTTTCTCTCTATTTTTTTTTTTTTTTTTTTGATTTTCTAACTTAAATATTCAACATAAAGGGGTTGTTGGACTGTAGTACAAGTTGAAAACACTCGTACATTAAGATTTAGACAAAAACAGTCTTAAATTATTAGGGTCTTCCGTCTTCAGCGGAAGACCCTTCTATTATTCTATTGTTTCTTTTTCACTTTTCTTATTCTTATTATTATTATTATTATTCTTTTTTTTTCTTACCGATTTTGTGCAGACGATTTCTCAGAGATGGCTCAATCGATTTCATTCAAATTTTCAAGATAAATGCGATTATATCTGAAGTTGATTGTTTTTTATCCGTTTTTGAAAATACGCTTCCGGTCGGAAGTTATCGTCCGTTTACGATTTTAAAAAGTCAATTTTGTCTGTCAGGTTTCTCAAAAACGAGCAAAGATACAGGGCTGACAATTTCAAAGATGATAGATCTACCGTTTTTCTGGTGCACCTCGGTCAAGAGAATGTCCGCCGTCACCTCTGGTCGTCACCGGAAGGAAATTTGAAAAATTGAATTTTTCGACTTTTTTATTTTTTTATATTTTTCTTTGAAATTTCTACACCTTATACTGACCCTTTCACTGATTCAGAATATGTAATTTGTTTAAAAATCGATCAACGCATTCTGGAGATATTAGGCATCAAAGTCCTGAAGCGAGAGTCCGAGTAGCTCAGTCGTTAGAGTCGTGGTCATGTGCCTAGGCGACCCGGGTTCGAGCCCCGAGTGCCGAATTTCTTTCCCCCTCTGTTTGTGCTTAGATCTGATTTTTTATCTTTAAAATGATGGATTCTGTTCTTTTTTGTTTTGATTTAGTAAAAGAAGTTACAATAATATTGCTTTTCCCCGTATTTGAGTATTGAGATCCATAGCTATGTATTCATACTGAAATAAAGTTAACATGTTGAAAAGTTACATCTTTAAAACAACGCTTATACATTGTTCTAACATATGTATTTTGTTTAGGAATTGTGTAATATGTGATATTTAGAATTTAATATTCTCCGTTTAACATAGAAGTCACTGACCGACACACCCCCCCCCCCCTCCCCATTCATAAAATCATTTAGTTTTTCTGATCCGATTTTACTTGATCTTTGATCTTGGACCTTTAATATCAACTTAGTATCATTCTAGATTACTGTACTAATTACCAGACCAATTCGTTCATTATTAACAGAGTTATGAACTTTTTGGCATTTGAGTTTCAATCGTCGTGTTTGACATGTACTGTACAAAAAAAATCTAATTCCCGAGTCCTTCACTCAATTCTAATGAAAATTCGTGAATATAAACCTCGGACCCCATTCTTATTGTCTGTAAAATATGCAGCGGATTGAACAATTAAGAAGAGTCAAACGGCGCTTATAGCCTATACGCAGAAATAAAATTTACACACTACACGCACCGACCCCCCCCCCCTTATTCACAAAATCATTAAGCTTTTTTGGACTGATTTGACTGAATCTTTCATTTTGGACCTTTATTTTCAACCTAGTACCATTCTAGATTACTGTACTAATTACCAGACCAATTCGTTCACTTTTAAGAGAGTTATGAATTTTTGGACATTTGAGTTTCGATTGGCGTGCTTGACATGTACTGTAGAAAAAAATTCTTACTCCCGAGCCCTTCACTCAATCCTAATGAAAATTTGTGTAAATGTACCTCGGACCCCATTCCTATTATCTGCCAAATATGCAGCGGATTGAACAATTAAGAAGAAATTCCTGAGATCAAGCGGCAAGTTTAGCCTGTACGAGGACTTAAAATTTACACAGTACAAGGGATGTAAGCAGCCGCGTCATATTTCTGTTGCATGTATATTTCTTGTTTTCCGTTTAGTCTGTATCTACGATAGCGTGTGAACTACTTATGAATGTTAGAACTGTGGAAATTACTGTCATCAAATTTTGACCGAATAAATTTACGTGTTACTGATTTCGTTATTTCTACATTTATAATGATTAAATTATCAATCCTGTTGAAATAAAACAGTCAAACACAATAGTAAACGACACGAAAAAAAATCTCAACACTGAAATACATGTGTAAAATGCATCAGTCATTGCTTTAGGACTTTACTTCCCCTAATTATCGTTAACCGAATCCGAGATCCACACCTCAAAATTCTACTTTCGATTCATTTACCACGAAAATCAAGCTCGGGTCTTTTCACCCCCCTCCAGACAAAAACACGCATCAATATTTCAAATGACATCGCACTGTTACCAAACCTGTGTAGTCAGACATCTCACACATCGTTTATAATCTCATACAAAAATTCAGCTCCTCTCCCGGGCGGAAACGCCCCAAATTCAAAGAGAAATTCGGGAATTATTTCGCGTCAGCCATGTTTTGACGTGAACCTTTGCTGAAATACTGTTATGACACCTGCAAAGGCCTCGCCGGAGCTAATATTTCTTCTTTCTCTCTATTTCTTTCTCTCTATTTTTTTTTTTTTTTTTTTTGATTTTCTAACTTAAATATTCAACATAAAGGGGTTGTTGGACTGTAGTACAAGTTGAAAACACTCGTACATTAAGATTTAGACAAAAACAGTCTTAAATTATTAGGGTCTTCCGTCTTCAGCGGAAGACCCTTCTATTATTCTATTGTTTCTTTTTCACTTTTCTTATTCTTATTATTATTATTATTATTCTTTTTTTTTCTTACCGATTTTGTGCAGACGATTTCTCAGAGATGGCTCAATCGATTTCATTCAAATTTTCAAGATAAATGCGATTATATCTGAAGTTGATTGTTTTTTATCCGTTTTTGAAAATACGCTTCCGGTCGGAAGTTATCGTCCGTTTACGATTTTAAAAAGTCAATTTTGTCTGTCAGGTTTCTCAAAAACGAGCAAAGATACAGGGCTGACAATTTCAAAGATGATAGATCTACCGTTTTTCTGGTGCACCTCGGTCAAGAGAATGTCCGCCGTCACCTCTGGTCGTCACCGGAAGGAAATTTGAAAAATTGAATTTTTCGACTTTTTTATTTTTTTATATTTTTCTTTGAAATTTCTACACCTTATACTGACCCTTTCACTGATTCAGAATATGTAATTTGTTTAAAAATCGATCAACGCATTCTGGAGATATTAGGCATCAAAGTCCTGAAGCGAGAGTCCGAGTAGCTCAGTCGTTAGAGTCGTGGTCATGTGCCTAGGCGACCCGGGTTCGAGCCCCGAGTGCCGAATTTCTTTCCCCCTCTGTTTGTGCTTAGATCTGATTTTTTATCTTTAAAATGATGGATTCTGTTCTTTTTTGTTTTGATTTAGTAAAAGAAGTTACAATAATATTGCTTTTCCCCGTATTTGAGTATTGAGATCCATAGCTATGTATTCATACTGAAATAAAGTTAACATGTTGAAAAGTTACATCTTTAAAACAACGCTTATACATTGTTCTAACATATGTATTTTGTTTAGAAATTGTGTAATATGTGATATTTAGAATTTAATATTCTCCGTTTAACATAGAAGTCACTGACCGACACACCCCCCCCCCCTCCCCATTCATAAAATCATTTAGTTTTTCTGATCCGATTTTACTTGATCTTTGATCTTGGACCTTTAATATCAACTTAGTATCATTCTAGATTACTGTACTAATTACCAGACCAATTCGTTCATTATTAACAGAGTTATGAACTTTTTGGCATTTGAGTTTCAATCGTCGTGTTTGACATGTACTGTACAAAAAAAATCTAATTCCCGAGTCCTTCACTCAATTCTAATGAAAATTCGTGAATATAAACCTCGGACCCCATTCTTATTGTCTGTAAAATATGCAGCGGATTGAACAATTAAGAAGAGTCAAACGGCGCTTATAGCCTATACGCAGAAATAAAATTTACACACTACACGCACCGACCCCCCCCCCCCCCCTTATTCACAAAATCATTAAGCTTTTTTGGACTGATTTGACTGAATCTTTCATTTTGGACCTTTATTTTCAACCTAGTACCATTCTAGATTACTGTACTAATTACCAGACCAATTCGTTCACTTTTAAGAGAGTTATGAATTTTTGGACATTTGAGTTTCGATTGGCGTGCTTGACATGTACTGTAGAAAAAAATTCTTACTCCCGAGCCCTTCACTCAATCCTAATGAAAATTTGTGTAAATGTACCTCGGACCCCATTCCTATTATCTGCCAAATATGCAGCGGATTGAACAATTAAGAAGAAATTCCTGAGATCAAGCGGCAAGTTTAGCCTGTACGAGGACTTAAAATTTACACAGTACAAGGGATGTAAGCAGCCGCGTCATATTTCTGTTGCATGTATATTTCTTGTTTTCCGTTTAGTCTGTATCTACGATAGCGTGTGAACTACTTATGAATGTTAGAACTGTGGAAATTACTGTCATCAAATTTTGACCGAATAAATTTACGTGTTACTGATTTCGTTATTTCTACATTTATAATGATTAAATTATCAATCCTGTTGAAATAAAACAGTCAAACACAATAGTAAACGACACGAAAAAAAATCTCAACACTGAAATACATGTGTAAAATGCATCAGTCATTGCTTTAGGACTTTACTTCCCCTAATTATCGTTAACCGAATCCGAGATCCACACCTCAAAATTCTACTTTCGATTCATTTACCACGAAAATCAAGCTCGGGTCTTTTCACCCCCCTCCAGACAAAAACACGCATCAATATTTCAAATGACATCGCACTGTTACCAAACCTGTGTAGTCAGACATCTCACACATCGTTTATAATCTCATACAAAAATTCAGCTCCTCTCCCGGGCGGAAACGCCCCAAATTCAAAGAGAAATTCGGGAATTATTTCGCGTCAGCCATGTTTTGACGTGAACCTTTGCTGAAATACTGTTATGACACCTGCAAAGGCCTCGCCGGAGCTAATATTTCTTCTTTCTCTCTATTTCTTTCTCTCTATTTTTTTTTTTTTTTTTTTTGATTTTCTAACTTAAATATTCAACATAAAGGGGTTGTTGGACTGTAGTACAAGTTGAAAACACTCGTACATTAAGATTTAGACAAAAACAGTCTTAAATTATTAGGGTCTTCCGTCTTCAGCGGAAGACCCTTCTATTATTCTATTGTTTCTTTTTCACTTTTCTTATTCTTATTATTATTATTATTATTCTTTTTTTTTCTTACCGATTTTGTGCAGACGATTTCTCAGAGATGGCTCAATCGATTTCATTCAAATTTTCAAGATAAATGCGATTATATCTGAAGTTGATTGTTTTTTATCCGTTTTTGAAAATACGCTTCCGGTCGGAAGTTATCGTCCGTTTACGATTTTAAAAAGTCAATTTTGTCTGTCAGGTTTCTCAAAAACGAGCAAAGATACAGGGCTGACAATTTCAAAGATGATAGATCTACCGTTTTTCTGGTGCACCTCGGTCAAGAGAATGTCCGCCGTCACCTCTGGTCGTCACCGGAAGGAAATTTGAAAAATTGAATTTTTCGACTTTTTTATTTTTTTATATTTTTCTTTGAAATTTCTACACCTTATACTGACCCTTTCACTGATTCAGAATATGTAATTTGTTTAAAAATCGATCAACGCATTCTGGAGATATTAGGCATCAAAGTCCTGAAGCGAGAGTCCGAGTAGCTCAGTCGTTAGAGTCGTGGTCATGTGCCTAGGCGACCCGGGTTCGAGCCCCGAGTGCCGAATTTCTTTCCCCCTCTGTTTGTGCTTAGATCTGATTTTTTATCTTTAAAATGATGGATTCTGTTCTTTTTTGTTTTGATTTAGTAAAAGAAGTTACAATAATATTGCTTTTCCCCGTATTTGAGTATTGAGATCCATAGCTATGTATTCATACTGAAATAAAGTTAACATGTTGAAAAGTTACATCTTTAAAACAACGCTTATACATTGTTCTAACATATGTATTTTGTTTAGAAATTGTGTAATATGTGATATTTAGAATTTAATATTCTCCGTTTAACATAGAAGTCACTGACCGACACACCCCCCCCCCCCCCCTCCCCATTCATAAAATCATTTAGTTTTTCTGATCCGATTTTACTTGATCTTTGATCTTGGACCTTTAATATCAACTTAGTATCATTCTAGATTACTGTACTAATTACCAGACCAATTCGTTCATTATTAACAGAGTTATGAACTTTTTGGCATTTGAGTTTCAATCGTCGTGTTTGACATGTACTGTACAAAAAAAATCTAATTCCCGAGTCCTTCACTCAATTCTAATGAAAATTCGTGAATATAAACCTCGGACCCCATTCTTATTGTCTGTAAAATATGCAGCGGATTGAACAATTAAGAAGAGTCAAACGGCGCTTATAGCCTATACGCAGAAATAAAATTTACACACTACACGCACCGACCCCCCCCCCCCCCTTATTCACAAAATCATTAAGCTTTTTTGGACTGATTTGACTGAATCTTTCATTTTGGACCTTTATTTTCAACCTAGTACCATTCTAGATTACTGTACTAATTACCAGACCAATTCGTTCACTTTTAAGAGAGTTATGAATTTTTGGACATTTGAGTTTCGATTGGCGTGCTTGACATGTACTGTAGAAAAAAATTCTTACTCCCGAGCCCTTCACTCAATCCTAATGAAAATTTGTGTAAATGTACCTCGGACCCCATTCCTATTATCTGCCAAATATGCAGCGGATTGAACAATTAAGAAGAAATTCCTGAGATCAAGCGGCAAGTTTAGCCTGTACGAGGACTTAAAATTTACACAGTACAAGGGATGTAAGCAGCCGCGTCATATTTCTGTTGCATGTATATTTCTTGTTTTCCGTTTAGTCTGTATCTACGATAGCGTGTGAACTACTTATGAATGTTAGAACTGTGGAAATTACTGTCATCAAATTTTGACCGAATAAATTTACGTGTTACTGATTTCGTTATTTCTACATTTATAATGATTAAATTATCAATCCTGTTGAAATAAAACAGTCAAACACAATAGTAAACGACACGAAAAAAAATCTCAACACTGAAATACATGTGTAAAATGCATCAGTCATTGCTTTAGGACTTTACTTCCCCTAATTATCGTTAACCGAATCCGAGATCCACACCTCAAAATTCTACTTTCGATTCATTTACCACGAAAATCAAGCTCGGGTCTTTTCACCCCCCTCCAGACAAAAACACGCATCAATATTTCAAATGACATCGCACTGTTACCAAACCTGTGTAGTCAGACATCTCACACATCGTTTATAATCTCATACAAAAATTCAGCTCCTCTCCCGGGCGGAAACGCCCCAAATTCAAAGAGAAATTCGGGAATTATTTCGCGTCAGCCATGTTTTGACGTGAACCTTTGCTGAAATACTGTTATGACACCTGCAAAGGCCTCGCCGGAGCTAATATTTCTTCTTTCTCTCTATTTCTTTCTCTCTATTTTTTTTTTTTTTTTTTTTGATTTTCTAACTTAAATATTCAACATAAAGGGGTTGTTGGACTGTAGTACAAGTTGAAAACACTCGTACATTAAGATTTAGACAAAAACAGTCTTAAATTATTAGGGTCTTCCGTCTTCAGCGGAAGACCCTTCTATTATTCTATTGTTTCTTTTTCACTTTTCTTATTCTTATTAGGGTCTTCCGTCTTCAGCGGAAGACCCTTCTATTATTCTTCGGTTTCTTTTTCACTTTTCTTATTATTATTATTATTATTATTATTATTCTTTTTTTGTCTTACAAATTTTGTGCAGGCGATTTCTCAGAGATGGGACGATCGATTTCTCTCAAATTTTCAGGATTAAACCCTCGTTATCTGAAATTTATACCGCTGAAACAGATTTTGAAAATTCACTTCCGGTCGGAAGTTATCGTCCGTTTACGATTTTAAAAAGTCAATTTTGTCGCTCAGGTTTTTCAAAAACGAGCAAAGATAGAGAGCTGAGAATTTCAGAGATGATAGATCTATCGATTTCCTGGTGCACCTCGGTATAGAGAATGTCCGCCGTTACTTCCGGTCGTCACCGGAAGGAATTTTGAAAAATTGAATTTTTCGACTTTTTTATTTTTTAATATTTTTCTTTGAAATTTTTACACCTTATAGTGACCCTTTTACTGATTCAGAATATGTATTTTGTTTTAAAATCGATTGAGGCATTCTCGAGAAATTAAGCGTCAAAGTCCTGAAGCGAGAGTCCGAGTAGCTCAGTCGATATAGTCGTGGACATGGTCCAGGCGACCCGGGTTCAAGCCTCGAGTGCCGCAAATTTTTTTTTTTCATTTTTTTGGCTTAGATCAACGATTTTATCTTTGAATTGATAAGTTTAATCTAATCTATTCCAAAATCGGACGGAAGACCCACTCGTTGCTCGCAACGAGATCGAATCTAGTTATTATTATTATTATTCTTTTTTTTTCTTACCGATTTTGTGCAGACGATTTCTCAGAGATGGCTCAATCGATTTCATTCAAATTTTCAAGATAAATGCGATTATATCTGAAGTTGATTGTTTTTTATCCGTTTTTGAAAATACGCTTCCGGTCGGAAGTTATCGTCCGTTTACGATTTTAAAAAGTCAATTTTGTCTGTCAGGTTTCTCAAAAACGAGCAAAGATACAGGGCTGACAATTTCAAAGATGATAGATCTACCGTTTTTCTGGTGCACCTCGGTCAAGAGAATGTCCGCCGTCACCTCTGGTCGTCACCGGAAGGAAATTTGAAAAATTGAATTTTTCGACTTTTTTATTTTTTTATATTTTTCTTTGAAATTTCTACACCTTATACTGACCCTTTCACTGATTCAGAATATGTAATTTGTTTAAAAATCGATCAACGCATTCTGGAGATATTAGGCATCAAAGTCCTGAAGCGAGAGTCCGAGTAGCTCAGTCGTTAGAGTCGTGGTCATGTGCCTAGGCGACCCGGGTTCGAGCCCCGAGTGCCGAATTTCTTTCCCCCTCTGTTTGTGCTTAGATCTGATTTTTTATCTTTAAAATGATGGATTCTGTTCTTTTTTGTTTTGATTTAGTAAAAGAAGTTACAATAATATTGCTTTTCCCCGTATTTGAGTATTGAGATCCATAGCTATGTATTCATACTGAAATAAAGTTAACATGTTGAAAAGTTACATCTTTAAAACAACGCTTATACATTGTTCTAACATATGTATTTTGTTTAGAAATTGTGTAATATGTGATATTTAGAATTTAATATTCTCCGTTTAACATAGAAGTCACTGACCGACACACCCCCCCCCCCTCCCCATTCATAAAATCATTTAGTTTTTCTGATCCGATTTTACTTGATCTTTGATCTTGGACCTTTAATATCAACTTAGTATCATTCTAGATTACTGTACTAATTACCAGACCAATTCGTTCATTATTAACAGAGTTATGAACTTTTTGGCATTTGAGTTTCAATCGTCGTGTTTGACATGTACTGTACAAAAAAAATCTAATTCCCGAGTCCTTCACTCAATTCTAATGAAAATTCGTGAATATAAACCTCGGACCCCATTCTTATTGTCTGTAAAATATGCAGCGGATTGAACAATTAAGAAGAGTCAAACGGCGCTTATAGCCTATACGCAGAAATAAAATTTACACACTACACGCACCGACCCCCCCCCCCCCCTTATTCACAAAATCATTAAGCTTTTTTGGACTGATTTGACTGAATCTTTCATTTTGGACCTTTATTTTCAACCTAGTACCATTCTAGATTACTGTACTAATTACCAGACCAATTCGTTCACTTTTAAGAGAGTTATGAATTTTTGGACATTTGAGTTTCGATTGGCGTGCTTGACATGTACTGTAGAAAAAAATTCTTACTCCCGAGCCCTTCACTCAATCCTAATGAAAATTTGTGTAAATGTACCTCGGACCCCATTCCTATTATCTGCCAAATATGCAGCGGATTGAACAATTAAGAAGAAATTCCTGAGATCAAGCGGCAAGTTTAGCCTGTACGAGGACTTAAAATTTACACAGTACAAGGGATGTAAGCAGCCGCGTCATATTTCTGTTGCATGTATATTTCTTGTTTTCCGTTTAGTCTGTATCTACGATAGCGTGTGAACTACTTATGAATGTTAGAACTGTGGAAATTACTGTCATCAAATTTTGACCGAATAAATTTACGTGTTACTGATTTCGTTATTTCTACATTTATAATGATTAAATTATCAATCCTGTTGAAATAAAACAGTCAAACACAATAGTAAACGACACGAAAAAAAATCTCAACACTGAAATACATGTGTAAAATGCATCAGTCATTGCTTTAGGACTTTACTTCCCCTAATTATCGTTAACCGAATCCGAGATCCACACCTCAAAATTCTACTTTCGATTCATTTACCACGAAAATCAAGCTCGGGTCTTTTCACCCCCCTCCAGACAAAAACACGCATCAATATTTCAAATGACATCGCACTGTTACCAAACCTGTGTAGTCAGACATCTCACACATCGTTTATAATCTCATACAAAAATTCAGCTCCTCTCCCGGGCGGAAACGCCCCAAATTCAAAGAGAAATTCGGGAATTATTTCGCGTCAGCCATGTTTTGACGTGAACCTTTGCTGAAATACTGTTATGACACCTGCAAAGGCCTCGCCGGAGCTAATATTTCTTCTTTCTCTCTATTTCTTTCTCTCTATTTTTTTTTTTTTTTTTTTGATTTTCTAACTTAAATATTCAACATAAAGGGGTTGTTGGACTGTAGTACAAGTTGAAAACACTCGTACATTAAGATTTAGACAAAAACAGTCTTAAATTATTAGGGTCTTCCGTCTTCAGCGGAAGACCCTTCTATTATTCTATTGTTTCTTTTTCACTTTTCTTATTCTTATTATTATTATTATTATTCTTTTTTTTTCTTACCGATTTTGTGCAGACGATTTCTCAGAGATGGCTCAATCGATTTCATTCAAATTTTCAAGATAAATGCGATTATATCTGAAGTTGATTGTTTTTTATCCGTTTTTGAAAATACGCTTCCGGTCGGAAGTTATCGTCCGTTTACGATTTTAAAAAGTCAATTTTGTCTGTCAGGTTTCTCAAAAACGAGCAAAGATACAGGGCTGACAATTTCAAAGATGATAGATCTACCGTTTTTCTGGTGCACCTCGGTCAAGAGAATGTCCGCCGTCACCTCTGGTCGTCACCGGAAGGAAATTTGAAAAATTGAATTTTTCGACTTTTTTATTTTTTTATATTTTTCTTTGAAATTTCTACACCTTATACTGACCCTTTCACTGATTCAGAATATGTAATTTGTTTAAAAATCGATCAACGCATTCTGGAGATATTAGGCATCAAAGTCCTGAAGCGAGAGTCCGAGTAGCTCAGTCGTTAGAGTCGTGGTCATGTGCCTAGGCGACCCGGGTTCGAGCCCCGAGTGCCGAATTTCTTTCCCCCTCTGTTTGTGCTTAGATCTGATTTTTTATCTTTAAAATGATGGATTCTGTTCTTTTTTGTTTTGATTTAGTAAAAGAAGTTACAATAATATTGCTTTTCCCCGTATTTGAGTATTGAGATCCATAGCTATGTATTCATACTGAAATAAAGTTAACATGTTGAAAAGTTACATCTTTAAAACAACGCTTATACATTGTTCTAACATATGTATTTTGTTTAGAAATTGTGTAATATGTGATATTTAGAATTTAATATTCTCCGTTTAACATAGAAGTCACTGACCGACACACCCCCCCCCCCCTCCCCATTCATAAAATCATTTAGTTTTTCTGATCCGATTTTACTTGATCTTTGATCTTGGACCTTTAATATCAACTTAGTATCATTCTAGATTACTGTACTAATTACCAGACCAATTCGTTCATTATTAACAGAGTTATGAACTTTTTGGCATTTGAGTTTCAATCGTCGTGTTTGACATGTACTGTACAAAAAAAATCTAATTCCCGAGTCCTTCACTCAATTCTAATGAAAATTCGTGAATATAAACCTCGGACCCCATTCTTATTGTCTGTAAAATATGCAGCGGATTGAACAATTAAGAAGAGTCAAACGGCGCTTATAGCCTATACGCAGAAATAAAATTTACACACTACACGCACCGACCCCCCCCCCCCTTATTCACAAAATCATTAAGCTTTTTTGGACTGATTTGACTGAATCTTTCATTTTGGACCTTTATTTTCAACCTAGTACCATTCTAGATTACTGTACTAATTACCAGACCAATTCGTTCACTTTTAAGAGAGTTATGAATTTTTGGACATTTGAGTTTCGATTGGCGTGCTTGACATGTACTGTAGAAAAAAATTCTTACTCCCGAGCCCTTCACTCAATCCTAATGAAAATTTGTGTAAATGTACCTCGGACCCCATTCCTATTATCTGCCAAATATGCAGCGGATTGAACAATTAAGAAGAAATTCCTGAGATCAAGCGGCAAGTTTAGCCTGTACGAGGACTTAAAATTTACACAGTACAAGGGATGTAAGCAGCCGCGTCATATTTCTGTTGCATGTATATTTCTTGTTTTCCGTTTAGTCTGTATCTACGATAGCGTGTGAACTACTTATGAATGTTAGAACTGTGGAAATTACTGTCATCAAATTTTGACCGAATAAATTTACGTGTTACTGATTTCGTTATTTCTACATTTATAATGATTAAATTATCAATCCTGTTGAAATAAGACAGTCAAACACAATAGTAAACGACACGAAAAAAAATCTCAACACTGAAATACATGTGTAAAATGCATCAGTCATTGCTTTAGGACTTTACTTCCCCTAATTATCGTTAACCGAATCCGAGATCCACACCTCAAAATTCTACTTTCGATTCATTTACCACGAAAATCAAGCTCGGGTCTTTTCACCCCCCTCCAGACAAAAACACGCATCAATATTTCAAATGACATCGCACTGTTACCAAACCTGTGTAGTCAGACATCTCACACATCGTTTATAATCTCATACAAAAATTCAGCTCCTCTCCCGGGCGGAAACGCCCCAAATTCAAAGAGAAATTCGGGAATTATTTCGCGTCAGCCATGTTTTGACGTGAACCTTTGCTGAAATACTGTTATGACACCTGCAAAGGCCTCGCCGGAGCTAATATTTCTTCTTTCTCTCTATTTCTTTCTCTCTATTTTTTTTTTTTTTTTTGATTTTCTAACTTAAATATTCAACATAAAGGGGTTGTTGGACTGTAGTACAAGTTGAAAACACTCGTACATTAAGATTTAGACAAAAACAGTCTTAAATTATTAGGGTCTTCCGTCTTCAGCGGAAGACCCTTCTATTATTCTATTGTTTCTTTTTCACTTTTCTTATTCTTATTATTATTATTATTATTATTCTTTTTTTTTCTTACCGATTTTGTGCAGACGATTTCTCAGAGATGGCTCAATCGATTTCATTCAAATTTTCAAGATAAATGCGATTATATCTGAAGTTGATTGTTTTTTATCCGTTTTTGAAAATACGCTTCCGGTCGGAAGTTATCGTCCGTTTACGATTTTAAAAAGTCAATTTTGTCTGTCAGGTTTCTCAAAAACGAGCAAAGATACAGGGCTGACAATTTCAAAGATGATAGATCTACCGTTTTTCTGGTGCACCTCGGTCAAGAGAATGTCCGCCGTCACCTCTGGTCGTCACCGGAAGGAAATTTGAAAAATTGAATTTTTCGACTTTTTTATTTTTTTATATTTTTCTTTGAAATTTCTACACCTTATACTGACCCTTTCACTGATTCAGAATATGTAATTTGTTTAAAAATCGATCAACGCATTCTGGAGATATTAGGCATCAAAGTCCTGAAGCGAGAGTCCGAGTAGCTCAGTCGTTAGAGTCGTGGTCATGTGCCTAGGCGACCCGGGTTCGAGCCCCGAGTGCCGAATTTCTTTCCCCCTCTGTTTGTGCTTAGATCTGATTTTTTATCTTTAAAATGATGGATTCTGTTCTTTTTTGTTTTGATTTAGTAAAAGAAGTTACAATAATATTGCTTTTCCCCGTATTTGAGTATTGAGATCCATAGCTATGTATTCATACTGAAATAAAGTTAACATGTTGAAAAGTTACATCTTTAAAACAACGCTTATACATTGTTCTAACATATGTATTTTGTTTAGAAATTGTGTAATATGTGATATTTAGAATTTAATATTCTCCGTTTAACATAGAAGTCACTGACCGACACACCCCCCCCCCTCCCCATTCATAAAATCATTTAGTTTTTCTGATCCGATTTTACTTGATCTTTGATCTTGGACCTTTAATATCAACTTAGTATCATTCTAGATTACTGTACTAATTACCAGACCAATTCGTTCATTATTAACAGAGTTATGAACTTTTTGGCATTTGAGTTTCAATCGTCGTGTTTGACATGTACTGTACAAAAAAAATCTAATTCCCGAGTCCTTCACTCAATTCTAATGAAAATTCGTGAATATAAACCTCGGACCCCATTCTTATTGTCTGTAAAATATGCAGCGGATTGAACAATTAAGAAGAGTCAAACGGCGCTTATAGCCTATACGCAGAAATAAAATTTACACACTACACGCACCGACCCCCCCCCCCCTTATTCACAAAATCATTAAGCTTTTTTGGACTGATTTGACTGAATCTTTCATTTTGGACCTTTATTTTCAACCTAGTACCATTCTAGATTACTGTACTAATTACCAGACCAATTCGTTCACTTTTAAGAGAGTTATGAATTTTTGGACATTTGAGTTTCGATTGGCGTGCTTGACATGTACTGTAGAAAAAAATTCTTACTCCCGAGCCCTTCACTCAATCCTAATGAAAATTTGTGTAAATGTACCTCGGACCCCATTCCTATTATCTGCCAAATATGCAGCGGATTGAACAATTAAGAAGAAATTCCTGAGATCAAGCGGCAAGTTTAGCCTGTACGAGGACTTAAAATTTACACAGTACAAGGGATGTAAGCAGCCGCGTCATATTTCTGTTGCATGTATATTTCTTGTTTTCCGTTTAGTCTGTATCTACGATAGCGTGTGAACTACTTATGAATGTTAGAACTGTGGAAATTACTGTCATCAAATTTTGACCGAATAAATTTACGTGTTACTGATTTCGTTATTTCTACATTTATAATGATTAAATTATCAATCCTGTTGAAATAAAACAGTCAAACACAATAGTAAACGACACGAAAAAAAATCTCAACACTGAAATACATGTGTAAAATGCATCAGTCATTGCTTTAGGACTTTACTTCCCCTAATTATCGTTAACCGAATCCGAGATCCACACCTCAAAATTCTACTTTCGATTCATTTACCACGAAAATCAAGCTCGGGTCTTTTCACCCCCCTCCAGACAAAAACACGCATCAATATTTCAAATGACATCGCACTGTTACCAAACCTGTGTAGTCAGACATCTCACACATCGTTTATAATCTCATACAAAAATTCAGCTCCTCTCCCGGGCGGAAACGCCCCAAATTCAAAGAGAAATTCGGGAATTATTTCGCGTCAGCCATGTTTTGACGTGAACCTTTGCTGAAATACTGTTATGACACCTGCAAAGGCCTCGCCGGAGCTAATATTTCTTCTTTCTCTCTATTTCTTTCTCTCTATTTTTTTTTTTTTTTTTTTTTTGATTTTCTAACTTAAATATTCAACATAAAGGGGTTGTTGGACTGTAGTACAAGTTGAAAACACTCGTACATTAAGATTTAGACAAAAACAGTCTTAAATTATTAGGGTCTTCCGTCTTCAGCGGAAGACCCTTCTATTATTCTATTGTTTCTTTTTCACTTTTCTTATTCTTATTATTATTATTCTTTTTTTTTCTTACCGATTTTGTGCAGACGATTTCTCAGAGATGGCTCAATCGATTTCATTCAAATTTTCAAGATAAATGCGATTATATCTGAAGTTGATTGTTTTTTATCCGTTTTTGAAAATACGCTTCCGGTCGGAAGTTATCGTCCGTTTACGATTTTAAAAAGTCAATTTTGTCTGTCAGGTTTCTCAAAAACGAGCAAAGATACAGGGCTGACAATTTCAAAGATGATAGATCTACCGTTTTTCTGGTGCACCTCGGTCAAGAGAATGTCCGCCGTCACCTCTGGTCGTCACCGGAAGGAAATTTGAAAAATTGAATTTTTCGACTTTTTTATTTTTTTATATTTTTCTTTGAAATTTCTACACCTTATACTGACCCTTTCACTGATTCAGAATATGTAATTTGTTTAAAAATCGATCAACGCATTCTGGAGATATTAGGCATCAAAGTCCTGAAGCGAGAGTCCGAGTAGCTCAGTCGTTAGAGTCGTGGTCATGTGCCTAGGCGACCCGGGTTCGAGCCCCGAGTGCCGAATTTCTTTCCCCCTCTGTTTGTGCTTAGATCTGATTTTTTATCTTTAAAATGATGGATTCTGTTCTTTTTTGTTTTGATTTAGTAAAAGAAGTTACAATAATATTGCTTTTCCCCGTATTTGAGTATTGAGATCCATAGCTATGTATTCATACTGAAATAAAGTTAACATGTTGAAAAGTTACATCTTTAAAACAACGCTTATACATTGTTCTAACATATGTATTTTGTTTAGAAATTGTGTAATATGTGATATTTAGAATTTAATATTCTCCGTTTAACATAGAAGTCACTGACCGACACACCCCCCCCCCTCCCCATTCATAAAATCATTTAGTTTTTCTGATCCGATTTTACTTGATCTTTGATCTTGGACCTTTAATATCAACTTAGTATCATTCTAGATTACTGTACTAATTACCAGACCAATTCGTTCATTATTAACAGAGTTATGAACTTTTTGGCATTTGAGTTTCAATCGTCGTGTTTGACATGTACTGTACAAAAAAAATCTAATTCCCGAGTCCTTCACTCAATTCTAATGAAAATTCGTGAATATAAACCTCGGACCCCATTCTTATTGTCTGTAAAATATGCAGCGGATTGAACAATTAAGAAGAGTCAAACGGCGCTTATAGCCTATACGCAGAAATAAAATTTACACACTACACGCACCGACCCCCCCCCCCCTTATTCACAAAATCATTAAGCTTTTTTGGACTGATTTGACTGAATCTTTCATTTTGGACCTTTATTTTCAACCTAGTACCATTCTAGATTACTGTACTAATTACCAGACCAATTCGTTCACTTTTAAGAGAGTTATGAATTTTTGGACATTTGAGTTTCGATTGGCGTGCTTGACATGTACTGTAGAAAAAAATTCTTACTCCCGAGCCCTTCACTCAATCCTAATGAAAATTTGTGTAAATGTACCTCGGACCCCATTCCTATTATCTGCCAAATATGCAGCGGATTGAACAATTAAGAAGAAATTCCTGAGATCAAGCGGCAAGTTTAGCCTGTACGAGGACTTAAAATTTACACAGTACAAGGGATGTAAGCAGCCGCGTCATATTTCTGTTGCATGTATATTTCTTGTTTTCCGTTTAGTCTGTATCTACGATAGCGTGTGAACTACTTATGAATGTTAGAACTGTGGAAATTACTGTCATCAAATTTTGACCGAATAAATTTACGTGTTACTGATTTCGTTATTTCTACATTTATAATGATTAAATTATCAATCCTGTTGAAATAAAACAGTCAAACACAATAGTAAACGACACGAAAAAAAATCTCAACACTGAAATACATGTGTAAAATGCATCAGTCATTGCTTTAGGACTTTACTTCCCCTAATTATCGTTAACCGAATCCGAGATCCACACCTCAAAATTCTACTTTCGATTCATTTACCACGAAAATCAAGCTCGGGTCTTTTCACCCCCCTCCAGACAAAAACACGCATCAATATTTCAAATGACATCGCACTGTTACCAAACCTGTGTAGTCAGACATCTCACACATCGTTTATAATCTCATACAAAAATTCAGCTCCTCTCCCGGGCGGAAACGCCCCAAATTCAAAGAGAAATTCGGGAATTATTTCGCGTCAGCCATGTTTTGACGTGAACCTTTGCTGAAATACTGTTATGACACCTGCAAAGGCCTCGCCGGAGCTAATATTTCTTCTTTCTCTCTATTTCTTTCTCTCTATTTTTTTTTTTTTTTTTTGATTTTCTAACTTAAATATTCAACATAAAGGGGTTGTTGGACTGTAGTACAAGTTGAAAACACTCGTACATTAAGATTTAGACAAAAACAGTCTTAAATTATTAGGGTCTTCCGTCTTCAGCGGAAGACCCTTCTATTATTCTATTGTTTCTTTTTCACTTTTCTTATTCTTATTATTATTATTATTATTCTTTTTTTTTCTTACCGATTTTGTGCAGACGATTTCTCAGAGATGGCTCAATCGATTTCATTCAAATTTTCAAGATAAATGCGATTATATCTGAAGTTGATTGTTTTTTATCCGTTTTTGAAAATACGCTTCCGGTCGGAAGTTATCGTCCGTTTACGATTTTAAAAAGTCAATTTTGTCTGTCAGGTTTCTCAAAAACGAGCAAAGATACAGGGCTGACAATTTCAAAGATGATAGATCTACCGTTTTTCTGGTGCACCTCGGTCAAGAGAATGTCCGCCGTCACCTCTGGTCGTCACCGGAAGGAAATTTGAAAAATTGAATTTTTCGACTTTTTTATTTTTTTATATTTTTCTTTGAAATTTCTACACCTTATACTGACCCTTTCACTGATTCAGAATATGTAATTTGTTTAAAAATCGATCAACGCATTCTGGAGATATTAGGCATCAAAGTCCTGAAGCGAGAGTCCGAGTAGCTCAGTCGTTAGAGTCGTGGTCATGTGCCTAGGCGACCCGGGTTCGAGCCCCGAGTGCCGAATTTCTTTCCCCCTCTGTTTGTGCTTAGATCTGATTTTTTATCTTTAAAATGATGGATTCTGTTCTTTTTTGTTTTGATTTAGTAAAAGAAGTTACAATAATATTGCTTTTCCCCGTATTTGAGTATTGAGATCCATAGCTATGTATTCATACTGAAATAAAGTTAACATGTTGAAAAGTTACATCTTTAAAACAACGCTTATACATTGTTCTAACATATGTATTTTGTTTAGAAATTGTGTAATATGTGATATTTAGAATTTAATATTCTCCGTTTAACATAGAAGTCACTGACCGACACACCCCCCCCCCCCTCCCCATTCATAAAATCATTTAGTTTTTCTGATCCGATTTTACTTGATCTTTGATCTTGGACCTTTAATATCAACTTAGTATCATTCTAGATTACTGTACTAATTACCAGACCAATTCGTTCATTATTAACAGAGTTATGAACTTTTTGGCATTTGAGTTTCAATCGTCGTGTTTGACATGTACTGTACAAAAAAAATCTAATTCCCGAGTCCTTCACTCAATTCTAATGAAAATTCGTGAATATAAACCTCGGACCCCATTCTTATTGTCTGTAAAATATGCAGCGGATTGAACAATTAAGAAGAGTCAAACGGCGCTTATAGCCTATACGCAGAAATAAAATTTACACACTACACGCACCGACCCCCCCCCCCCTTATTCACAAAATCATTAAGCTTTTTTGGACTGATTTGACTGAATCTTTCATTTTGGACCTTTATTTTCAACCTAGTACCATTCTAGATTACTGTACTAATTACCAGACCAATTCGTTCACTTTTAAGAGAGTTATGAATTTTTGGACATTTGAGTTTCGATTGGCGTGCTTGACATGTACTGTAGAAAAAAATTCTTACTCCCGAGCCCTTCACTCAATCCTAATGAAAATTTGTGTAAATGTACCTCGGACCCCATTCCTATTATCTGCCAAATATGCAGCGGATTGAACAATTAAGAAGAAATTCCTGAGATCAAGCGGCAAGTTTAGCCTGTACGAGGACTTAAAATTTACACAGTACAAGGGATGTAAGCAGCCGCGTCATATTTCTGTTGCATGTATATTTCTTGTTTTCCGTTTAGTCTGTATCTACGATAGCGTGTGAACTACTTATGAATGTTAGAACTGTGGAAATTACTGTCATCAAATTTTGACCGAATAAATTTACGTGTTACTGATTTCGTTATTTCTACATTTATAATGATTAAATTATCAATCCTGTTGAAATAAAACAGTCAAACACAATAGTAAACGACACGAAAAAAAATCTCAACACTGAAATACATGTGTAAAATGCATCAGTCATTGCTTTAGGACTTTACTTCCCCTAATTATCGTTAACCGAATCCGAGATCCACACCTCAAAATTCTACTTTCGATTCATTTACCACGAAAATCAAGCTCGGGTCTTTTCACCCCCCTCCAGACAAAAACACGCATCAATATTTCAAATGACATCGCACTGTTACCAAACCTGTGTAGTCAGACATCTCACACATCGTTTATAATCTCATACAAAAATTCAGCTCCTCTCCCGGGCGGAAACGCCCCAAATTCAAAGAGAAATTCGGGAATTATTTCGCGTCAGCCATGTTTTGACGTGAACCTTTGCTGAAATACTGTTATGACACCTGCAAAGGCCTCGCCGGAGCTAATATTTCTTCTTTCTCTCTATTTCTTTCTCTCTATTTTTTTTTTTTTTTTTTTTTGATTTTCTAACTTAAATATTCAACATAAAGGGGTTGTTGGACTGTAGTACAAGTTGAAAACACTCGTACATTAAGATTTAGACAAAAACAGTCTTAAATTATTAGGGTCTTCCGTCTTCAGCGGAAGACCCTTCTATTATTCTATTGTTTCTTTTTCACTTTTCTTATTCTTATTATTATTATTCTTTTTTTTTCTTACCGATTTTGTGCAGACGATTTCTCAGAGATGGCTCAATCGATTTCATTCAAATTTTCAAGATAAATGCGATTATATCTGAAGTTGATTGTTTTTTATCCGTTTTTGAAAATACGCTTCCGGTCGGAAGTTATCGTCCGTTTACGATTTTAAAAAGTCAATTTTGTCTGTCAGGTTTCTCAAAAACGAGCAAAGATACAGGGCTGACAATTTCAAAGATGATAGATCTACCGTTTTTCTGGTGCACCTCGGTCAAGAGAATGTCCGCCGTCACCTCTGGTCGTCACCGGAAGGAAATTTGAAAAATTGAATTTTTCGACTTTTTTATTTTTTTATATTTTTCTTTGAAATTTCTACACCTTATACTGACCCTTTCACTGATTCAGAATATGTAATTTGTTTAAAAATCGATCAACGCATTCTGGAGATATTAGGCATCAAAGTCCTGAAGCGAGAGTCCGAGTAGCTCAGTCGTTAGAGTCGTGGTCATGTGCCTAGGCGACCCGGGTTCGAGCCCCGAGTGCCGAATTTCTTTCCCCCTCTGTTTGTGCTTAGATCTGATTTTTTATCTTTAAAATGATGGATTCTGTTCTTTTTTGTTTTGATTTAGTAAAAGAAGTTACAATAATATTGCTTTTCCCCGTATTTGAGTATTGAGATCCATAGCTATGTATTCATACTGAAATAAAGTTAACATGTTGAAAAGTTACATCTTTAAAACAACGCTTATACATTGTTCTAACATATGTATTTTGTTTAGAAATTGTGTAATATGTGATATTTAGAATTTAATATTCTCCGTTTAACATAGAAGTCACTGACCGACACACCCCCCCCCCCCTCCCCATTCATAAAATCATTTAGTTTTTCTGATCCGATTTTACTTGATCTTTGATCTTGGACCTTTAATATCAACTTAGTATCATTCTAGATTACTGTACTAATTACCAGACCAATTCGTTCATTATTAACAGAGTTATGAACTTTTTGGCATTTGAGTTTCAATCGTCGTGTTTGACATGTACTGTACAAAAAAAATCTAATTCCCGAGTCCTTCACTCAATTCTAATGAAAATTCGTGAATATAAACCTCGGACCCCATTCTTATTGTCTGTAAAATATGCAGCGGATTGAACAATTAAGAAGAGTCAAACGGCGCTTATAGCCTATACGCAGAAATAAAATTTACACACTACACGCACCGACCCCCCCCCCCCTTATTCACAAAATCATTAAGCTTTTTTGGACTGATTTGACTGAATCTTTCATTTTGGACCTTTATTTTCAACCTAGTACCATTCTAGATTACTGTACTAATTACCAGACCAATTCGTTCACTTTTAAGAGAGTTATGAATTTTTGGACATTTGAGTTTCGATTGGCGTGCTTGACATGTACTGTAGAAAAAAATTCTTACTCCCGAGCCCTTCACTCAATCCTAATGAAAATTTGTGTAAATGTACCTCGGACCCCATTCCTATTATCTGCCAAATATGCAGCGGATTGAACAATTAAGAAGAAATTCCTGAGATCAAGCGGCAAGTTTAGCCTGTACGAGGACTTAAAATTTACACAGTACAAGGGATGTAAGCAGCCGCGTCATATTTCTGTTGCATGTATATTTCTTGTTTTCCGTTTAGTCTGTATCTACGATAGCGTGTGAACTACTTATGAATGTTAGAACTGTGGAAATTACTGTCATCAAATTTTGACCGAATAAATTTACGTGTTACTGATTTCGTTATTTCTACATTTATAATGATTAAATTATCAATCCTGTTGAAATAAAACAGTCAAACACAATAGTAAACGACACGAAAAAAAATCTCAACACTGAAATACATGTGTAAAATGCATCAGTCATTGCTTTAGGACTTTACTTCCCCTAATTATCGTTAACCGAATCCGAGATCCACACCTCAAAATTCTACTTTCGATTCATTTACCACGAAAATCAAGCTCGGGTCTTTTCACCCCCCTCCAGACAAAAACACGCATCAATATTTCAAATGACATCGCACTGTTACCAAACCTGTGTAGTCAGACATCTCACACATCGTTTATAATCTCATACAAAAATTCAGCTCCTCTCCCGGGCGGAAACGCCCCAAATTCAAAGAGAAATTCGGGAATTATTTCGCGTCAGCCATGTTTTGACGTGAACCTTTGCTGAAATACTGTTATGACACCTGCAAAGGCCTCGCCGGAGCTAATATTTCTTCTTTCTCTCTATTTCTTTCTCTCTATTTTTTTTTTTTTTTTTTGATTTTCTAACTTAAATATTCAACATAAAGGGGTTGTTGGACTGTAGTACAAGTTGAAAACACTCGTACATTAAGATTTAGACAAAAACAGTCTTAAATTATTAGGGTCTTCCGTCTTCAGCGGAAGACCCTTCTATTATTCTATTGTTTCTTTTTCACTTTTCTTATTCTTATTATTATTATTATTATTCTTTTTTTTTCTTACCGATTTTGTGCAGACGATTTCTCAGAGATGGCTCAATCGATTTCATTCAAATTTTCAAGATAAATGCGATTATATCTGAAGTTGATTGTTTTTTATCCGTTTTTGAAAATACGCTTCCGGTCGGAAGTTATCGTCCGTTTACGATTTTAAAAAGTCAATTTTGTCTGTCAGGTTTCTCAAAAACGAGCAAAGATACAGGGCTGACAATTTCAAAGATGATAGATCTACCGTTTTTCTGGTGCACCTCGGTCAAGAGAATGTCCGCCGTCACCTCTGGTCGTCACCGGAAGGAAATTTGAAAAATTGAATTTTTCGACTTTTTTATTTTTTTATATTTTTCTTTGAAATTTCTACACCTTATACTGACCCTTTCACTGATTCAGAATATGTAATTTGTTTAAAAATCGATCAACGCATTCTGGAGATATTAGGCATCAAAGTCCTGAAGCGAGAGTCCGAGTAGCTCAGTCGTTAGAGTCGTGGTCATGTGCCTAGGCGACCCGGGTTCGAGCCCCGAGTGCCGAATTTCTTTCCCCCTCTGTTTGTGCTTAGATCTGATTTTTTATCTTTAAAATGATGGATTCTGTTCTTTTTTGTTTTGATTTAGTAAAAGAAGTTACAATAATATTGCTTTTCCCCGTATTTGAGTATTGAGATCCATAGCTATGTATTCATACTGAAATAAAGTTAACATGTTGAAAAGTTACATCTTTAAAACAACGCTTATACATTGTTCTAACATATGTATTTTGTTTAGAAATTGTGTAATATGTGATATTTAGAATTTAATATTCTCCGTTTAACATAGAAGTCACTGACCGACACACCCCCCCCCCCTCCCCATTCATAAAATCATTTAGTTTTTCTGATCCGATTTTACTTGATCTTTGATCTTGGACCTTTAATATCAACTTAGTATCATTCTAGATTACTGTACTAATTACCAGACCAATTCGTTCATTATTAACAGAGTTATGAACTTTTTGGCATTTGAGTTTCAATCGTCGTGTTTGACATGTACTGTACAAAAAAAATCTAATTCCCGAGTCCTTCACTCAATTCTAATGAAAATTCGTGAATATAAACCTCGGACCCCATTCTTATTGTCTGTAAAATATGCAGCGGATTGAACAATTAAGAAGAGTCAAACGGCGCTTATAGCCTATACGCAGAAATAAAATTTACACACTACACGCACCGACCCCCCCCCCCTTATTCACAAAATCATTAAGCTTTTTTGGACTGATTTGACTGAATCTTTCATTTTGGACCTTTATTTTCAACCTAGTACCATTCTAGATTACTGTACTAATTACCAGACCAATTCGTTCACTTTTAAGAGAGTTATGAATTTTTGGACATTTGAGTTTCGATTGGCGTGCTTGACATGTACTGTAGAAAAAAATTCTTACTCCCGAGCCCTTCACTCAATCCTAATGAAAATTTGTGTAAATGTACCTCGGACCCCATTCCTATTATCTGCCAAATATGCAGCGGATTGAACAATTAAGAAGAAATTCCTGAGATCAAGCGGCAAGTTTAGCCTGTACGAGGACTTAAAATTTACACAGTACAAGGGATGTAAGCAGCCGCGTCATATTTCTGTTGCATGTATATTTCTTGTTTTCCGTTTAGTCTGTATCTACGATAGCGTGTGAACTACTTATGAATGTTAGAACTGTGGAAATTACTGTCATCAAATTTTGACCGAATAAATTTACGTGTTACTGATTTCGTTATTTCTACATTTATAATGATTAAATTATCAATCCTGTTGAAATAAAACAGTCAAACACAATAGTAAACGACACGAAAAAAAATCTCAACACTGAAATACATGTGTAAAATGCATCAGTCATTGCTTTAGGACTTTACTTCCCCTAATTATCGTTAACCGAATCCGAGATCCACACCTCAAAATTCTACTTTCGATTCATTTACCACGAAAATCAAGCTCGGGTCTTTTCACCCCCCTCCAGACAAAAACACGCATCAATATTTCAAATGACATCGCACTGTTACCAAACCTGTGTAGTCAGACATCTCACACATCGTTTATAATCTCATACAAAAATTCAGCTCCTCTCCCGGGCGGAAACGCCCCAAATTCAAAGAGAAATTCGGGAATTATTTCGCGTCAGCCATGTTTTGACGTGAACCTTTGCTGAAATACTGTTATGACACCTGCAAAGGCCTCGCCGGAGCTAATATTTCTTCTTTCTCTCTATTTCTTTCTCTCTATTTTTTTTTTTTTTTTTTTTTGATTTTCTAACTTAAATATTCAACATAAAGGGGTTGTTGGACTGTAGTACAAGTTGAAAACACTCGTACATTAAGATTTAGACAAAAACAGTCTTAAATTATTAGGGTCTTCCGTCTTCAGCGGAAGACCCTTCTATTATTCTATTGTTTCTTTTTCACTTTTCTTATTCTTATTATTATTATTATTATTCTTTTTTTTTCTTACCGATTTTGTGCAGACGATTTCTCAGAGATGGCTCAATCGATTTCATTCAAATTTTCAAGATAAATGCGATTATATCTGAAGTTGATTGTTTTTTATCCGTTTTTGAAAATACGCTTCCGGTCGGAAGTTATCGTCCGTTTACGATTTTAAAAAGTCAATTTTGTCTGTCAGGTTTCTCAAAAACGAGCAAAGATACAGGGCTGACAATTTCAAAGATGATAGATCTACCGTTTTTCTGGTGCACCTCGGTCAAGAGAATGTCCGCCGTCACCTCTGGTCGTCACCGGAAGGAAATTTGAAAAATTGAATTTTTCGACTTTTTTATTTTTTTATATTTTTCTTTGAAATTTCTACACCTTATACTGACCCTTTCACTGATTCAGAATATGTAATTTGTTTAAAAATCGATCAACGCATTCTGGAGATATTAGGCATCAAAGTCCTGAAGCGAGAGTCCGAGTAGCTCAGTCGTTAGAGTCGTGGTCATGTGCCTAGGCGACCCGGGTTCGAGCCCCGAGTGCCGAATTTCTTTCCCCCTCTGTTTGTGCTTAGATCTGATTTTTTATCTTTAAAATGATGGATTCTGTTCTTTTTTGTTTTGATTTAGTAAAAGAAGTTACAATAATATTGCTTTTCCCCGTATTTGAGTATTGAGATCCATAGCTATATATTCATACTGAAATAAAGTTAACATGTTGAAAAGTTACATCTTTAAAACAACGCTTATACATTGTTCTAACATATGTATTTTGTTTAGAAATTGTGTAATATGTGATATTTAGAATTTAATATTCTCCGTTTAACATAGAAGTCACTGACCGACACACCCCCCCCCCTCCCCATTCATAAAATCATTTAGTTTTTCTGATCCGATTTTACTTGATCTTTGATCTTGGACCTTTAATATCAACTTAGTATCATTCTAGATTACTGTACTAATTACCAGACCAATTCGTTCATTATTAACAGAGTTATGAACTTTTTGGCATTTGAGTTTCAATCGTCGTGTTTGACATGTACTGTACAAAAAAAATCTAATTCCCGAGTCCTTCACTCAATTCTAATGAAAATTCGTGAATATAAACCTCGGACCCCATTCTTATTGTCTGTAAAATATGCAGCGGATTGAACAATTAAGAAGAGTCAAACGGCGCTTATAGCCTATACGCAGAAATAAAATTTACACACTACACGCACCGACCCCCCCCCCCCCCCCCTTATTCACAAAATCATTAAGCTTTTTTGGACTGATTTGACTGAATCTTTCATTTTGGACCTTTATTTTCAACCTAGTACCATTCTAGATTACTGTACTAATTACCAGACCAATTCGTTCACTTTTAAGAGAGTTATGAATTTTTGGACATTTGAGTTTCGATTGGCGTGCTTGACATGTACTGTAGAAAAAAATTCTTACTCCCGAGCCCTTCACTCAATCCTAATGAAAATTTGTGTAAATGTACCTCGGACCCCATTCCTATTATCTGCCAAATATGCAGCGGATTGAACAATTAAGAAGAAATTCCTGAGATCAAGCGGCAAGTTTAGCCTGTACGAGGACTTAAAATTTACACAGTACAAGGGATGTAAGCAGCCGCGTCATATTTCTGTTGCATGTATATTTCTTGTTTTCCGTTTAGTCTGTATCTACGATAGCGTGTGAACTACTTATGAATGTTAGAACTGTGGAAATTACTGTCATCAAATTTTGACCGAATAAATTTACGTGTTACTGATTTCGTTATTTCTACATTTATAATGATTAAATTATCAATCCTGTTGAAATAAAACAGTCAAACACAATAGTAAACGACACGAAAAAAAATCTCAACACTGAAATACATGTGTAAAATGCATCAGTCATTGCTTTAGGACTTTACTTCCCCTAATTATCGTTAACCGAATCCGAGATCCACACCTCAAAATTCTACTTTCGATTCATTTACCACGAAAATCAAGCTCGGGTCTTTTCACCCCCCTCCAGACAAAAACACGCATCAATATTTCAAATGACATCGCACTGTTACCAAACCTGTGTAGTCAGACATCTCACACATCGTTTATAATCTCATACAAAAATTCAGCTCCTCTCCCGGGCGGAAACGCCCCAAATTCAAAGAGAAATTCGGGAATTATTTCGCGTCAGCCATGTTTTGACGTGAACCTTTGCTGAAATACTGTTATGACACCTGCAAAGGCCTCGCCGGAGCTAATATTTCTTCTTTCTCTCTATTTCTTTCTCTCTATTTTTTTTTTTTTTTTTTTTTGATTTTCTAACTTAAATATTCAACATAAAGGGGTTGTTGGACTGTAGTACAAGTTGAAAACACTCGTACATTAAGATTTAGACAAAAACAGTCTTAAATTATTAGGGTCTTCCGTCTTCAGCGGAAGACCCTTCTATTATTCTATTGTTTCTTTTTCACTTTTCTTATTCTTATTATTATTATTATTATTCTTTTTTTTTCTTACCGATTTTGTGCAGACGATTTCTCAGAGATGGCTCAATCGATTTCATTCAAATTTTCAAGATAAATGCGATTATATCTGAAGTTGATTGTTTTTTATCCGTTTTTGAAAATACGCTTCCGGTCGGAAGTTATCGTCCGTTTACGATTTTAAAAAGTCAATTTTGTCTGTCAGGTTTCTCAAAAACGAGCAAAGATACAGGGCTGACAATTTCAAAGATGATAGATCTACCGTTTTTCTGGTGCACCTCGGTCAAGAGAATGTCCGCCGTCACCTCTGGTCGTCACCGGAAGGAAATTTGAAAAATTGAATTTTTCGACTTTTTTATTTTTTTATATTTTTCTTTGAAATTTCTACACCTTATACTGACCCTTTCACTGATTCAGAATATGTAATTTGTTTAAAAATCGATCAACGCATTCTGGAGATATTAGGCATCAAAGTCCTGAAGCGAGAGTCCGAGTAGCTCAGTCGTTAGAGTCGTGGTCATGTGCCTAGGCGACCCGGGTTCGAGCCCCGAGTGCCGAATTTCTTTCCCCCTCTGTTTGTGCTTAGATCTGATTTTTTATCTTTAAAATGATGGATTCTGTTCTTTTTTGTTTTGATTTAGTAAAAGAAGTTACAATAATATTGCTTTTCCCCGTATTTGAGTATTGAGATCCATAGCTATGTATTCATACTGAAATAAAGTTAACATGTTGAAAAGTTACATCTTTAAAACAACGCTTATACATTGTTCTAACATATGTATTTTGTTTAGAAATTGTGTAATATGTGATATTTAGAATTTAATATTCTCCGTTTAACATAGAAGTCACTGACCGACACACCCCCCCCCCTCCCCATTCATAAAATCATTTAGTTTTTCTGATCCGATTTTACTTGATCTTTGATCTTGGACCTTTAATATCAACTTAGTATCATTCTAGATTACTGTACTAATTACCAGACCAATTCGTTCATTATTAACAGAGTTATGAACTTTTTGGCATTTGAGTTTCAATCGTCGTGTTTGACATGTACTGTACAAAAAAAATCTAATTCCCGAGTCCTTCACTCAATTCTAATGAAAATTCGTGAATATAAACCTCGGACCCCATTCTTATTGTCTGTAAAATATGCAGCGGATTGAACAATTAAGAAGAGTCAAACGGCGCTTATAGCCTATACGCAGAAATAAAATTTACACACTACACGCACCGACCCCCCCCCCCCCCTTATTCACAAAATCATTAAGCTTTTTTGGACTGATTTGACTGAATCTTTCATTTTGGACCTTTATTTTCAACCTAGTACCATTCTAGATTACTGTACTAATTACCAGACCAATTCGTTCACTTTTAAGAGAGTTATGAATTTTTGGACATTTGAGTTTCGATTGGCGTGCTTGACATGTACTGTAGAAAAAAATTCTTACTCCCGAGCCCTTCACTCAATCCTAATGAAAATTTGTGTAAATGTACCTCGGACCCCATTCCTATTATCTGCCAAATATGCAGCGGATTGAACAATTAAGAAGAAATTCCTGAGATCAAGCGGCAAGTTTAGCCTGTACGAGGACTTAAAATTTACACAGTACAAGGGATGTAAGCAGCCGCGTCATATTTCTGTTGCATGTATATTTCTTGTTTTCCGTTTAGTCTGTATCTACGATAGCGTGTGAACTACTTATGAATGTTAGAACTGTGGAAATTACTGTCATCAAATTTTGACCGAATAAATTTACGTGTTACTGATTTCGTTATTTCTACATTTATAATGATTAAATTATCAATCCTGTTGAAATAAAACAGTCAAACACAATAGTAAACGACACGAAAAAAAATCTCAACACTGAAATACATGTGTAAAATGCATCAGTCATTGCTTTAGGACTTTACTTCCCCTAATTATCGTTAACCGAATCCGAGATCCACACCTCAAAATTCTACTTTCGATTCATTTACCACGAAAATCAAGCTCGGGTCTTTTCACCCCCCTCCAGACAAAAACACGCATCAATATTTCAAATGACATCGCACTGTTACCAAACCTGTGTAGTCAGACATCTCACACATCGTTTATAATCTCATACAAAAATTCAGCTCCTCTCCCGGGCGGAAACGCCCCAAATTCAAAGAGAAATTCGGGAATTATTTCGCGTCAGCCATGTTTTGACGTGAACCTTTGCTGAAATACTGTTATGACACCTGCAAAGGCCTCGCCGGAGCTAATATTTCTTCTTTCTCTCTATTTCTTTCTCTCTATTTTTTTTTTTTTTTTTTTTTGATTTTCTAACTTAAATATTCAACATAAAGGGGTTGTTGGACTGTAGTACAAGTTGAAAACACTCGTACATTAAGATTTAGACAAAAACAGTCTTAAATTATTAGGGTCTTCCGTCTTCAGCGGAAGACCCTTCTATTATTCTATTGTTTCTTTTTCACTTTTCTTATTCTTATTATTATTATTCTTTTTTTTTCTTACCGATTTTGTGCAGACGATTTCTCAGAGATGGCTCAATCGATTTCATTCAAATTTTCAAGATAAATGCGATTATATCTGAAGTTGATTGTTTTTTATCCGTTTTTGAAAATACGCTTCCGGTCGGAAGTTATCGTCCGTTTACGATTTTAAAAAGTCAATTTTGTCTGTCAGGTTTCTCAAAAACGAGCAAAGATACAGGGCTGACAATTTCAAAGATGATAGATCTACCGTTTTTCTGGTGCACCTCGGTCAAGAGAATGTCCGCCGTCACCTCTGGTCGTCACCGGAAGGAAATTTGAAAAATTGAATTTTTCGACTTTTTTATTTTTTTATATTTTTCTTTGAAATTTCTACACCTTATACTGACCCTTTCACTGATTCAGAATATGTAATTTGTTTAAAAATCGATCAACGCATTCTGGAGATATTAGGCATCAAAGTCCTGAAGCGAGAGTCCGAGTAGCTCAGTCGTTAGAGTCGTGGTCATGTGCCTAGGCGACCCGGGTTCGAGCCCCGAGTGCCGAATTTCTTTCCCCCTCTGTTTGTGCTTAGATCTGATTTTTTATCTTTAAAATGATGGATTCTGTTCTTTTTTGTTTTGATTTAGTAAAAGAAGTTACAATAATATTGCTTTTCCCCGTATTTGAGTATTGAGATCCATAGCTATGTATTCATACTGAAATAAAGTTAACATGTTGAAAAGTTACATCTTTAAAACAACGCTTATACATTGTTCTAACATATGTATTTTGTTTAGAAATTGTGTAATATGTGATATTTAGAATTTAATATTCTCCGTTTAACATAGAAGTCACTGACCGACACACCCCCCCCCCCTCCCCATTCATAAAATCATTTAGTTTTTCTGATCCGATTTTACTTGATCTTTGATCTTGGACCTTTAATATCAACTTAGTATCATTCTAGATTACTGTACTAATTACCAGACCAATTCGTTCATTATTAACAGAGTTATGAACTTTTTGGCATTTGAGTTTCAATCGTCGTGTTTGACATGTACTGTACAAAAAAAATCTAATTCCCGAGTCCTTCACTCAATTCTAATGAAAATTCGTGAATATAAACCTCGGACCCCATTCTTATTGTCTGTAAAATATGCAGCGGATTGAACAATTAAGAAGAGTCAAACGGCGCTTATAGCCTATACGCAGAAATAAAATTTACACACTACACGCACCGACCCCCCCCCCCCCCTTATTCACAAAATCATTAAGCTTTTTTGGACTGATTTGACTGAATCTTTCATTTTGGACCTTTATTTTCAACCTAGTACCATTCTAGATTACTGTACTAATTACCAGACCAATTCGTTCACTTTTAAGAGAGTTATGAATTTTTGGACATTTGAGTTTCGATTGGCGTGCTTGACATGTACTGTAGAAAAAAATTCTTACTCCCGAGCCCTTCACTCAATCCTAATGAAAATTTGTGTAAATGTACCTCGGACCCCATTCCTATTATCTGCCAAATATGCAGCGGATTGAACAATTAAGAAGAAATTCCTGAGATCAAGCGGCAAGTTTAGCCTGTACGAGGACTTAAAATTTACACAGTACAAGGGATGTAAGCAGCCGCGTCATATTTCTGTTGCATGTATATTTCTTGTTTTCCGTTTAGTCTGTATCTACGATAGCGTGTGAACTACTTATGAATGTTAGAACTGTGGAAATTACTGTCATCAAATTTTGACCGAATAAATTTACGTGTTACTGATTTCGTTATTTCTACATTTATAATGATTAAATTATCAATCCTGTTGAAATAAAACAGTCAAACACAATAGTAAACGACACGAAAAAAAATCTCAACACTGAAATACATGTGTAAAATGCATCAGTCATTGCTTTAGGACTTTACTTCCCCTAATTATCGTTAACCGAATCCGAGATCCACACCTCAAAATTCTACTTTCGATTCATTTACCACGAAAATCAAGCTCGGGTCTTTTCACCCCCCTCCAGACAAAAACACGCATCAATATTTCAAATGACATCGCACTGTTACCAAACCTGTGTAGTCAGACATCTCACACATCGTTTATAATCTCATACAAAAATTCAGCTCCTCTCCCGGGCGGAAACGCCCCAAATTCAAAGAGAAATTCGGGAATTATTTCGCGTCAGCCATGTTTTGACGTGAACCTTTGCTGAAATACTGTTATGACACCTGCAAAGGCCTCGCCGGAGCTAATATTTCTTCTTTCTCTCTATTTCTTTCTCTCTATTTTTTTTTTTTTTTTTTTTTTGATTTTCTAACTTAAATATTCAACATAAAGGGGTTGTTGGACTGTAGTACAAGTTGAAAACACTCGTACATTAAGATTTAGACAAAAACAGTCTTAAATTATTAGGGTCTTCCGTCTTCAGCGGAAGACCCTTCTATTATTCTATTGTTTCTTTTTCACTTTTCTTATTCTTATTATTATTATTATTATTCTTTTTTTTTCTTACCGATTTTGTGCAGACGATTTCTCAGAGATGGCTCAATCGATTTCATTCAAATTTTCAAGATAAATGCGATTATATCTGAAGTTGATTGTTTTTTATCCGTTTTTGAAAATACGCTTCCGGTCGGAAGTTATCGTCCGTTTACGATTTTAAAAAGTCAATTTTGTCTGTCAGGTTTCTCAAAAACGAGCAAAGATACAGGGCTGACAATTTCAAAGATGATAGATCTACCGTTTTTCTGGTGCACCTCGGTCAAGAGAATGTCCGCCGTCACCTCTGGTCGTCACCGGAAGGAAATTTGAAAAATTGAATTTTTCGACTTTTTTATTTTTTTATATTTTTCTTTGAAATTTCTACACCTTATACTGACCCTTTCACTGATTCAGAATATGTAATTTGTTTAAAAATCGATCAACGCATTCTGGAGATATTAGGCATCAAAGTCCTGAAGCGAGAGTCCGAGTAGCTCAGTCGTTAGAGTCGTGGTCATGTGCCTAGGCGACCCGGGTTCGAGCCCCGAGTGCCGAATTTCTTTCCCCCTCTGTTTGTGCTTAGATCTGATTTTTTATCTTTAAAATGATGGATTCTGTTCTTTTTTGTTTTGATTTAGTAAAAGAAGTTACAATAATATTGCTTTTCCCCGTATTTGAGTATTGAGATCCATAGCTATGTATTCATACTGAAATAAAGTTAACATGTTGAAAAGTTACATCTTTAAAACAACGCTTATACATTGTTCTAACATATGTATTTTGTTTAGAAATTGTGTAATATGTGATATTTAGAATTTAATATTCTCCGTTTAACATAGAAGTCACTGACCGACACACCCCCCCCCCCCTCCCCATTCATAAAATCATTTAGTTTTTCTGATCCGATTTTACTTGATCTTTGATCTTGGACCTTTAATATCAACTTAGTATCATTCTAGATTACTGTACTAATTACCAGACCAATTCGTTCATTATTAACAGAGTTATGAACTTTTTGGCATTTGAGTTTCAATCGTCGTGTTTGACATGTACTGTACAAAAAAAATCTAATTCCCGAGTCCTTCACTCAATTCTAATGAAAATTCGTGAATATAAACCTCGGACCCCATTCTTATTGTCTGTAAAATATGCAGCGGATTGAACAATTAAGAAGAGTCAAACGGCGCTTATAGCCTATACGCAGAAATAAAATTTACACACTACACGCACCGACCCCCCCCCCCCCTTATTCACAAAATCATTAAGCTTTTTTGGACTGATTTGACTGAATCTTTCATTTTGGACCTTTATTTTCAACCTAGTACCATTCTAGATTACTGTACTAATTACCAGACCAATTCGTTCACTTTTAAGAGAGTTATGAATTTTTGGACATTTGAGTTTCGATTGGCGTGCTTGACATGTACTGTAGAAAAAAATTCTTACTCCCGAGCCCTTCACTCAATCCTAATGAAAATTTGTGTAAATGTACCTCGGACCCCATTCCTATTATCTGCCAAATATGCAGCGGATTGAACAATTAAGAAGAAATTCCTGAGATCAAGCGGCAAGTTTAGCCTGTACGAGGACTTAAAATTTACACAGTACAAGGGATGTAAGCAGCCGCGTCATATTTCTGTTGCATGTATATTTCTTGTTTTCCGTTTAGTCTGTATCTACGATAGCGTGTGAACTACTTATGAATGTTAGAACTGTGGAAATTACTGTCATCAAATTTTGACCGAATAAATTTACGTGTTACTGATTTCGTTATTTCTACATTTATAATGATTAAATTATCAATCCTGTTGAAATAAAACAGTCAAACACAATAGTAAACGACACGAAAAAAAATCTCAACACTGAAATACATGTGTAAAATGCATCAGTCATTGCTTTAGGACTTTACTTCCCCTAATTATCGTTAACCGAATCCGAGATCCACACCTCAAAATTCTACTTTCGATTCATTTACCACGAAAATCAAGCTCGGGTCTTTTCACCCCCCTCCAGACAAAAACACGCATCAATATTTCAAATGACATCGCACTGTTACCAAACCTGTGTAGTCAGACATCTCACACATCGTTTATAATCTCATACAAAAATTCAGCTCCTCTCCCGGGCGGAAACGCCCCAAATTCAAAGAGAAATTCGGGAATTATTTCGCGTCAGCCATGTTTTGACGTGAACCTTTGCTGAAATACTGTTATGACACCTGCAAAGGCCTCGCCGGAGCTAATATTTCTTCTTTCTCTCTATTTCTTTCTCTCTATTTTTTTTTTTTTTTTTTTTTGATTTTCTAACTTAAATATTCAACATAAAGGGGTTGTTGGACTGTAGTACAAGTTGAAAACACTCGTACATTAAGATTTAGACAAAAACAGTCTTAAATTATTAGGGTCTTCCGTCTTCAGCGGAAGACCCTTCTATTATTCTATTGTTTCTTTTTCACTTTTCTTATTCTTATTATTATTATTCTTTTTTTTTCTTACCGATTTTGTGCAGACGATTTCTCAGAGATGGCTCAATCGATTTCATTCAAATTTTCAAGATAAATGCGATTATATCTGAAGTTGATTGTTTTTTATCCGTTTTTGAAAATACGCTTCCGGTCGGAAGTTATCGTCCGTTTACGATTTTAAAAAGTCAATTTTGTCTGTCAGGTTTCTCAAAAACGAGCAAAGATACAGGGCTGACAATTTCAAAGATGATAGATCTACCGTTTTTCTGGTGCACCTCGGTCAAGAGAATGTCCGCCGTCACCTCTGGTCGTCACCGGAAGGAAATTTGAAAAATTGAATTTTTCGACTTTTTTATTTTTTTATATTTTTCTTTGAAATTTCTACACCTTATACTGACCCTTTCACTGATTCAGAATATGTAATTTGTTTAAAAATCGATCAACGCATTCTGGAGATATTAGGCATCAAAGTCCTGAAGCGAGAGTCCGAGTAGCTCAGTCGTTAGAGTCGTGGTCATGTGCCTAGGCGACCCGGGTTCGAGCCCCGAGTGCCGAATTTCTTTCCCCCTCTGTTTGTGCTTAGATCTGATTTTTTATCTTTAAAATGATGGATTCTGTTCTTTTTTGTTTTGATTTAGTAAAAGAAGTTACAATAATATTGCTTTTCCCCGTATTTGAGTATTGAGATCCATAGCTATGTATTCATACTGAAATAAAGTTAACATGTTGAAAAGTTACATCTTTAAAACAACGCTTATACATTGTTCTAACATATGTATTTTGTTTAGAAATTGTGTAATATGTGATATTTAGAATTTAATATTCTCCGTTTAACATAGAAGTCACTGACCGACACACCCCCCCCCCCTCCCCATTCATAAAATCATTTAGTTTTTCTGATCCGATTTTACTTGATCTTTGATCTTGGACCTTTAATATCAACTTAGTATCATTCTAGATTACTGTACTAATTACCAGACCAATTCGTTCATTATTAACAGAGTTATGAACTTTTTGGCATTTGAGTTTCAATCGTCGTGTTTGACATGTACTGTACAAAAAAAATCTAATTCCCGAGTCCTTCACTCAATTCTAATGAAAATTCGTGAATATAAACCTCGGACCCCATTCTTATTGTCTGTAAAATATGCAGCGGATTGAACAATTAAGAAGAGTCAAACGGCGCTTATAGCCTATACGCAGAAATAAAATTTACACACTACACGCACCGACCCCCCCCCCCCCCTTATTCACAAAATCATTAAGCTTTTTTGGACTGATTTGACTGAATCTTTCATTTTGGACCTTTATTTTCAACCTAGTACCATTCTAGATTACTGTACTAATTACCAGACCAATTCGTTCACTTTTAAGAGAGTTATGAATTTTTGGACATTTGAGTTTCGATTGGCGTGCTTGACATGTACTGTAGAAAAAAATTCTTACTCCCGAGCCCTTCACTCAATCCTAATGAAAATTTGTGTAAATGTACCTCGGACCCCATTCCTATTATCTGCCAAATATGCAGCGGATTGAACAATTAAGAAGAAATTCCTGAGATCAAGCGGCAAGTTTAGCCTGTACGAGGACTTAAAATTTACACAGTACAAGGGATGTAAGCAGCCGCGTCATATTTCTGTTGCATGTATATTTCTTGTTTTCCGTTTAGTCTGTATCTACGATAGCGTGTGAACTACTTATGAATGTTAGAACTGTGGAAATTACTGTCATCAAATTTTGACCGAATAAATTTACGTGTTACTGATTTCGTTATTTCTACATTTATAATGATTAAATTATCAATCCTGTTGAAATAAAACAGTCAAACACAATAGTAAACGACACGAAAAAAAATCTCAACACTGAAATACATGTGTAAAATGCATCAGTCATTGCTTTAGGACTTTACTTCCCCTAATTATCGTTAACCGAATCCGAGATCCACACCTCAAAATTCTACTTTCGATTCATTTACCACGAAAATCAAGCTCGGGTCTTTTCACCCCCCTCCAGACAAAAACACGCATCAATATTTCAAATGACATCGCACTGTTACCAAACCTGTGTAGTCAGACATCTCACACATCGTTTATAATCTCATACAAAAATTCAGCTCCTCTCCCGGGCGGAAACGCCCCAAATTCAAAGAGAAATTCGGGAATTATTTCGCGTCAGCCATGTTTTGACGTGAACCTTTGCTGAAATACTGTTATGACACCTGCAAAGGCCTCGCCGGAGCTAATATTTCTTCTTTCTCTCTATTTCTTTCTCTCTATTTTTTTTTTTTTTTTTTTTGATTTTCTAACTTAAATATTCAACATAAAGGGGTTGTTGGACTGTAGTACAAGTTGAAAACACTCGTACATTAAGATTTAGACAAAAACAGTCTTAAATTATTAGGGTCTTCCGTCTTCAGCGGAAGACCCTTCTATTATTCTATTGTTTCTTTTTCACTTTTCTTATTCTTATTATTATTCTTTTTTTTTCTTACCGATTTTGTGCAGACGATTTCTCAGAGATGGCTCAATCGATTTCATTCAAATTTTCAAGATAAATGCGATTATATCTGAAGTTGATTGTTTTTTATCCGTTTTTGAAAATACGCTTCCGGTCGGAAGTTATCGTCCGTTTACGATTTTAAAAAGTCAATTTTGTCTGTCAGGTTTCTCAAAAACGAGCAAAGATACAGGGCTGACAATTTCAAAGATGATAGATCTACCGTTTTTCTGGTGCACCTCGGTCAAGAGAATGTCCGCCGTCACCTCTGGTCGTCACCGGAAGGAAATTTGAAAAATTGAATTTTTCGACTTTTTTATTTTTTTATATTTTTCTTTGAAATTTCTACACCTTATACTGACCCTTTCACTGATTCAGAATATGTAATTTGTTTAAAAATCGATCAACGCATTCTGGAGATATTAGGCATCAAAGTCCTGAAGCGAGAGTCCGAGTAGCTCAGTCGTTAGAGTCGTGGTCATGTGCCTAGGCGACCCGGGTTCGAGCCCCGAGTGCCGAATTTCTTTCCCCCTCTGTTTGTGCTTAGATCTGATTTTTTATCTTTAAAATGATGGATTCTGTTCTTTTTTGTTTTGATTTAGTAAAAGAAGTTACAATAATATTGCTTTTCCCCGTATTTGAGTATTGAGATCCATAGCTATGTATTCATACTGAAATAAAGTTAACATGTTGAAAAGTTACATCTTTAAAACAACGCTTATACATTGTTCTAACATATGTATTTTGTTTAGAAATTGTGTAATATGTGATATTTAGAATTTAATATTCTCCGTTTAACATAGAAGTCACTGACCGACACACCCCCCCCCCCTCCCCATTCATAAAATCATTTAGTTTTTCTGATCCGATTTTACTTGATCTTTGATCTTGGACCTTTAATATCAACTTAGTATCATTCTAGATTACTGTACTAATTACCAGACCAATTCGTTCATTATTAACAGAGTTATGAACTTTTTGGCATTTGAGTTTCAATCGTCGTGTTTGACATGTACTGTACAAAAAAAATCTAATTCCCGAGTCCTTCACTCAATTCTAATGAAAATTCGTGAATATAAACCTCGGACCCCATTCTTATTGTCTGTAAAATATGCAGCGGATTGAACAATTAAGAAGAGTCAAACGGCGCTTATAGCCTATACGCAGAAATAAAATTTACACACTACACGCACCGACCCCCCCCCCCCCCCCCTTATTCACAAAATCATTAAGCTTTTTTGGACTGATTTGACTGAATCTTTCATTTTGGACCTTTATTTTCAACCTAGTACCATTCTAGATTACTGTACTAATTACCAGACCAATTCGTTCACTTTTAAGAGAGTTATGAATTTTTGGACATTTGAGTTTCGATTGGCGTGCTTGACATGTACTGTAGAAAAAAATTCTTACTCCCGAGCCCTTCACTCAATCCTAATGAAAATTTGTGTAAATGTACCTCGGACCCCATTCCTATTATCTGCCAAATATGCAGCGGATTGAACAATTAAGAAGAAATTCCTGAGATCAAGCGGCAAGTTTAGCCTGTACGAGGACTTAAAATTTACACAGTACAAGGGATGTAAGCAGCCGCGTCATATTTCTGTTGCATGTATATTTCTTGTTTTCCGTTTAGTCTGTATCTACGATAGCGTGTGAACTACTTATGAATGTTAGAACTGTGGAAATTACTGTCATCAAATTTTGACCGAATAAATTTACGTGTTACTGATTTCGTTATTTCTACATTTATAATGATTAAATTATCAATCCTGTTGAAATAAAACAGTCAAACACAATAGTAAACGACACGAAAAAAAATCTCAACACTGAAATACATGTGTAAAATGCATCAGTCATTGCTTTAGGACTTTACTTCCCCTAATTATCGTTAACCCAATCCGAGATCCACACCTCAAAATTCTACTTTCGATTCATTTACCACGAAAATCAAGCTCGGGTCTTTTCACCCCCTCCAGACAAAAACACGCATCAATATTTCAAATGACATCGCACTGTTACCAAACCTGTGTAGTCAGACATCTCACACATCGTTTATAATCTCATACAAAAATTCAGCTCCTCTCCCGGGCGGAAACGCCCCAAATTCAAAGAGAAATTCGGGAATTATTTCGCGTCAGCCATGTTTTGACGTGAACCTTTGCTGAAATACTGTTATGACACCTGCAAAGGCCTCGCCGGAGCTAATATTTCTTCTTTCTCTCTATTTCTTTCTCTCTATTTTTTTTTTTTTTTTTTTGATTTTCTAACTTAAATATTCAACATAAAGGGGTTGTTGGACTGTAGTACAAGTTGAAAACACTCGTACATTAAGATTTAGACAAAAACAGTCTTAAATTATTAGGGTCTTCCGTCTTCAGCGGAAGACCCTTCTATTATTCTATTGTTTCTTTTTCACTTTTCTTATTCTTATTCTTATTATTATTATTATTATTCTTTTTTTTTCTTACCGATTTTGTGCAGACGATTTCTCAGAGATGGCTCAATCGATTTCATTCAAATTTTCAAGATAAATGCGATTATATCTGAAGTTGATTGTTTTTTATCCGTTTTTGAAAATACGCTTCCGGTCGGAAGTTATCGTCCGTTTACGATTTTAAAAAGTCAATTTTGTCTGTCAGGTTTCTCAAAAACGAGCAAAGATACAGGGCTGACAATTTCAAAGATGATAGATCTACCGTTTTTCTGGTGCACCTCGGTCAAGAGAATGTCCGCCGTCACCTCTGGTCGTCACCGGAAGGAAATTTGAAAAATTGAATTTTTCGACTTTTTTATTTTTTTATATTTTTCTTTGAAATTTCTACACCTTATACTGACCCTTTCACTGATTCAGAATATGTAATTTGTTTAAAAATCGATCAACGCATTCTGGAGATATTAGGCATCAAAGTCCTGAAGCGAGAGTCCGAGTAGCTCAGTCGTTAGAGTCGTGGTCATGTGCCTAGGCGACCCGGGTTCGAGCCCCGAGTGCCGAATTTCTTTCCCCCTCTGTTTGTGCTTAGATCTGATTTTTTATCTTTAAAATGATGGATTCTGTTCTTTTTTGTTTTGATTTAGTAAAAGAAGTTACAATAATATTGCTTTTCCCCGTATTTGAGTATTGAGATCCATAGCTATGTATTCATACTGAAATAAAGTTAACATGTTGAAAAGTTACATCTTTAAAACAACGCTTATACATTGTTCTAACATATGTATTTTGTTTAGAAATTGTGTAATATGTGATATTTAGAATTTAATATTCTCCGTTTAACATAGAAGTCACTGACCGACACACCCCCCCCCCCTCCCCATTCATAAAATCATTTAGTTTTTCTGATCCGATTTTACTTGATCTTTGATCTTGGACCTTTAATATCAACTTAGTATCATTCTAGATTACTGTACTAATTACCAGACCAATTCGTTCATTATTAACAGAGTTATGAACTTTTTGGCATTTGAGTTTCAATCGTCGTGTTTGACATGTACTGTACAAAAAAAATCTAATTCCCGAGTCCTTCACTCAATTCTAATGAAAATTCGTGAATATAAACCTCGGACCCCATTCTTATTGTCTGTAAAATATGCAGCGGATTGAACAATTAAGAAGAGTCAAACGGCGCTTATAGCCTATACGCAGAAATAAAATTTACACACTACACGCACCGACCCCCCCCCCTTATTCACAAAATCATTAAGCTTTTTTGGACTGATTTGACTGAATCTTTCATTTTGGACCTTTATTTTCAACCTAGTACCATTCTAGATTACTGTACTAATTACCAGACCAATTCGTTCACTTTTAAGAGAGTTATGAATTTTTGGACATTTGAGTTTCGATTGGCGTGCTTGACATGTACTGTAGAAAAAAATTCTTACTCCCGAGCCCTTCACTCAATCCTAATGAAAATTTGTGTAAATGTACCTCGGACCCCATTCCTATTATCTGCCAAATATGCAGCGGATTGAACAATTAAGAAGAAATTCCTGAGATCAAGCGGCAAGTTTAGCCTGTACGAGGACTTAAAATTTACACAGTACAAGGGATGTAAGCAGCCGCGTCATATTTCTGTTGCATGTATATTTCTTGTTTTCCGTTTAGTCTGTATCTACGATAGCGTGTGAACTACTTATGAATGTTAGAACTGTGGAAATTACTGTCATCAAATTTTGACCGAATAAATTTACGTGTTACTGATTTCGTTATTTCTACATTTATAATGATTAAATTATCAATCCTGTTGAAATAAAACAGTCAAACACAATAGTAAACGACACGAAAAAAAATCTCAACACTGAAATACATGTGTAAAATGCATCAGTCATTGCTTTAGGACTTTACTTCCCCTAATTATCGTTAACCGAATCCGAGATCCACACCTCAAAATTCTACTTTCGATTCATTTACCACGAAAATCAAGCTCGGGTCTTTTCACCCCCCTCCAGACAAAAACACGCATCAATATTTCAAATGACATCGCACTGTTACCAAACCTGTGTAGTCAGACATCTCACACATCGTTTATAATCTCATACAAAAATTCAGCTCCTCTCCCGGGCGGAAACGCCCCAAATTCAAAGAGAAATTCGGGAATTATTTCGCGTCAGCCATGTTTTGACGTGAACCTTTGCTGAAATACTGTTATGACACCTGCAAAGGCCTCGCCGGAGCTAATATTTCTTCTTTCTCTCTATTTCTTTCTCTCTATTTTTTTTTTTTTTTTTTTTTGATTTTCTAACTTAAATATTCAACATAAAGGGGTTGTTGGACTGTAGTACAAGTTGAAAACACTCGTACATTAAGATTTAGACAAAAACAGTCTTAAATTATTAGGGTCTTCCGTCTTCAGCGGAAGACCCTTCTATTATTCTATTGTTTCTTTTTCACTTTTCTTATTCTTATTATTATTATTATTATTCTTTTTTTTTCTTACCGATTTTGTGCAGACGATTTCTCAGAGATGGCTCAATCGATTTCATTCAAATTTTCAAGATAAATGCGATTATATCTGAAGTTGATTGTTTTTTATCCGTTTTTGAAAATACGCTTCCGGTCGGAAGTTATCGTCCGTTTACGATTTTAAAAAGTCAATTTTGTCTGTCAGGTTTCTCAAAAACGAGCAAAGATACAGGGCTGACAATTTCAAAGATGATAGATCTACCGTTTTTCTGGTGCACCTCGGTCAAGAGAATGTCCGCCGTCACCTCTGGTCGTCACCGGAAGGAAATTTGAAAAATTGAATTTTTCGACTTTTTTATTTTTTTATATTTTTCTTTGAAATTTCTACACCTTATACTGACCCTTTCACTGATTCAGAATATGTAATTTGTTTAAAAATCGATCAACGCATTCTGGAGATATTAGGCATCAAAGTCCTGAAGCGAGAGTCCGAGTAGCTCAGTCGTTAGAGTCGTGGTCATGTGCCTAGGCGACCCGGGTTCGAGCCCCGAGTGCCGAATTTCTTTCCCCCTCTGTTTGTGCTTAGATCTGATTTTTTATCTTTAAAATGATGGATTCTGTTCTTTTTTGTTTTGATTTAGTAAAAGAAGTTACAATAATATTGCTTTTCCCCGTATTTGAGTATTGAGATCCATAGCTATGTATTCATACTGAAATAAAGTTAACATGTTGAAAAGTTACATCTTTAAAACAACGCTTATACATTGTTCTAACATATGTATTTTGTTTAGAAATTGTGTAATATGTGATATTTAGAATTTAATATTCTCCGTTTAACATAGAAGTCACTGACCGACACACCCCCCCCCCTCCCCATTCATAAAATCATTTAGTTTTTCTGATCCGATTTTACTTGATCTTTGATCTTGGACCTTTAATATCAACTTAGTATCATTCTAGATTACTGTACTAATTACCAGACCAATTCGTTCATTATTAACAGAGTTATGAACTTTTTGGCATTTGAGTTTCAATCGTCGTGTTTGACATGTACTGTACAAAAAAAATCTAATTCCCGAGTCCTTCACTCAATTCTAATGAAAATTCGTGAATATAAACCTCGGACCCCATTCTTATTGTCTGTAAAATATGCAGCGGATTGAACAATTAAGAAGAGTCAAACGGCGCTTATAGCCTATACGCAGAAATAAAATTTACACACTACACGCACCGACCCCCCCCCTTATTCACAAAATCATTAAGCTTTTTTGGACTGATTTGACTGAATCTTTCATTTTGGACCTTTATTTTCAACCTAGTACCATTCTAGATTACTGTACTAATTACCAGACCAATTCGTTCACTTTTAAGAGAGTTATGAATTTTTGGACATTTGAGTTTCGATTGGCGTGCTTGACATGTACTGTAGAAAAAAATTCTTACTCCCGAGCCCTTCACTCAATCCTAATGAAAATTTGTGTAAATGTACCTCGGACCCCATTCCTATTATCTGCCAAATATGCAGCGGATTGAACAATTAAGAAGAAATTCCTGAGATCAAGCGGCAAGTTTAGCCTGTACGAGGACTTAAAATTTACACAGTACAAGGGATGTAAGCAGCCGCGTCATATTTCTGTTGCATGTATATTTCTTGTTTTCCGTTTAGTCTGTATCTACGATAGCGTGTGAACTACTTATGAATGTTAGAACTGTGGAAATTACTGTCATCAAATTTTGACCGAATAAATTTACGTGTTACTGATTTCGTTATTTCTACATTTATAATGATTAAATTATCAATCCTGTTGAAATAAAACAGTCAAACACAATAGTAAACGACACGAAAAAAAATCTCAACACTGAAATACATGTGTAAAATGCATCAGTCATTGCTTTAGGACTTTACTTCCCCTAATTATCGTTAACCGAATCCGAGATCCACACCTCAAAATTCTACTTTCGATTCATTTACCACGAAAATCAAGCTCGGGTCTTTTCACCCCCCTCCAGACAAAAACACGCATCAATATTTCAAATGACATCGCACTGTTACCAAACCTGTGTAGTCAGACATCTCACACATCGTTTATAATCTCATACAAAAATTCAGCTCCTCTCCCGGGCGGAAACGCCCCAAATTCAAAGAGAAATTCGGGAATTATTTCGCGTCAGCCATGTTTTGACGTGAACCTTTGCTGAAATACTGTTATGACACCTGCAAAGGCCTCGCCGGAGCTAATATTTCTTCTTTCTCTCTATTTCTTTCTCTCTATTTTTTTTTTTTTTTTTTTGATTTTCTAACTTAAATATTCAACATAAAGGGGTTGTTGGACTGTAGTACAAGTTGAAAACACTCGTACATTAAGATTTAGACAAAAACAGTCTTAAATTATTAGGGTCTTCCGTCTTCAGCGGAAGACCCTTCTATTATTCTATTGTTTCTTTTTCACTTTTCTTATTCTTATTATTATTATTATTATTCTTTTTTTTTCTTACCGATTTTGTGCAGACGATTTCTCAGAGATGGCTCAATCGATTTCATTCAAATTTTCAAGATAAATGCGATTATATCTGAAGTTGATTGTTTTTTATCCGTTTTTGAAAATACGCTTCCGGTCGGAAGTTATCGTCCGTTTACGATTTTAAAAAGTCAATTTTGTCTGTCAGGTTTCTCAAAAACGAGCAAAGATACAGGGCTGACAATTTCAAAGATGATAGATCTACCGTTTTTCTGGTGCACCTCGGTCAAGAGAATGTCCGCCGTCACCTCTGGTCGTCACCGGAAGGAAATTTGAAAAATTGAATTTTTCGACTTTTTTATTTTTTTATATTTTTCTTTGAAATTTCTACACCTTATACTGACCCTTTCACTGATTCAGAATATGTAATTTGTTTAAAAATCGATCAACGCATTCTGGAGATATTAGGCATCAAAGTCCTGAAGCGAGAGTCCGAGTAGCTCAGTCGTTAGAGTCGTGGTCATGTGCCTAGGCGACCCGGGTTCGAGCCCCGAGTGCCGAATTTCTTTCCCCCTCTGTTTGTGCTTAGATCTGATTTTTTATCTTTAAAATGATGGATTCTGTTCTTTTTTGTTTTGATTTAGTAAAAGAAGTTACAATAATATTGCTTTTCCCCGTATTTGAGTATTGAGATCCATAGCTATGTATTCATACTGAAATAAAGTTAACATGTTGAAAAGTTACATCTTTAAAACAACGCTTATACATTGTTCTAACATATGTATTTTGTTTAGAAATTGTGTAATATGTGATATTTAGAATTTAATATTCTCCGTTTAACATAGAAGTCACTGACCGACACACCCCCCCCCTCCCCATTCATAAAATCATTTAGTTTTTCTGATCCGATTTTACTTGATCTTTGATCTTGGACCTTTAATATCAACTTAGTATCATTCTAGATTACTGTACTAATTACCAGACCAATTCGTTCATTATTAACAGAGTTATGAACTTTTTGGCATTTGAGTTTCAATCGTCGTGTTTGACATGTACTGTACAAAAAAAATCTAATTCCCGAGTCCTTCACTCAATTCTAATGAAAATTCGTGAATATAAACCTCGGACCCCATTCTTATTGTCTGTAAAATATGCAGCGGATTGAACAATTAAGAAGAGTCAAACGGCGCTTATAGCCTATACGCAGAAATAAAATTTACACACTACACGCACCGACCCCCCCCCCCCCCTTATTCACAAAATCATTAAGCTTTTTTGGACTGATTTGACTGAATCTTTCATTTTGGACCTTTATTTTCAACCTAGTACCATTCTAGATTACTGTACTAATTACCAGACCAATTCGTTCACTTTTAAGAGAGTTATGAATTTTTGGACATTTGAGTTTCGATTGGCGTGCTTGACATGTACTGTAGAAAAAAATTCTTACTCCCGAGCCCTTCACTCAATCCTAATGAAAATTTGTGTAAATGTACCTCGGACCCCATTCCTATTATCTGCCAAATATGCAGCGGATTGAACAATTAAGAAGAAATTCCTGAGATCAAGCGGCAAGTTTAGCCTGTACGAGGACTTAAAATTTACACAGTACAAGGGATGTAAGCAGCCGCGTCATATTTCTGTTGCATGTATATTTCTTGTTTTCCGTTTAGTCTGTATCTACGATAGCGTGTGAACTACTTATGAATGTTAGAACTGTGGAAATTACTGTCATCAAATTTTGACCGAATAAATTTACGTGTTACTGATTTCGTTATTTCTACATTTATAATGATTAAATTATCAATCCTGTTGAAATAAAACAGTCAAACACAATAGTAAACGACACGAAAAAAAATCTCAACACTGAAATACATGTGTAAAATGCATCAGTCATTGCTTTAGGACTTTACTTCCCCTAATTATCGTTAACCGAATCCGAGATCCACACCTCAAAATTCTACTTTCGATTCATTTACCACGAAAATCAAGCTCGGGTCTTTTCACCCCCCTCCAGACAAAAACACGCATCAATATTTCAAATGACATCGCACTGTTACCAAACCTGTGTAGTCAGACATCTCACACATCGTTTATAATCTCATACAAAAATTCAGCTCCTCTCCCGGGCGGAAACGCCCCAAATTCAAAGAGAAATTCGGGAATTATTTCGCGTCAGCCATGTTTTGACGTGAACCTTTGCTGAAATACTGTTATGACACCTGCAAAGGCCTCGCCGGAGCTAATATTTCTTCTTTCTCTCTATTTCTTTCTCTCTATTTTTTTTTTTTTTTTTTGATTTTCTAACTTAAATATTCAACATAAAGGGGTTGTTGGACTGTAGTACAAGTTGAAAACACTCGTACATTAAGATTTAGACAAAAACAGTCTTAAATTATTAGGGTCTTCCGTCTTCAGCGGAAGACCCTTCTATTATTCTATTGTTTCTTTTTCACTTTTCTTATTCTTATTCTTATTATTATTATTATTATTCTTTTTTTTTCTTACCGATTTTGTGCAGACGATTTCTCAGAGATGGCTCAATCGATTTCATTCAAATTTTCAAGATAAATGCGATTATATCTGAAGTTGATTGTTTTTTATCCGTTTTTGAAAATACGCTTCCGGTCGGAAGTTATCGTCCGTTTACGATTTTAAAAAGTCAATTTTGTCTGTCAGGTTTCTCAAAAACGAGCAAAGATACAGGGCTGACAATTTCAAAGATGATAGATCTACCGTTTTTCTGGTGCACCTCGGTCAAGAGAATGTCCGCCGTCACCTCTGGTCGTCACCGGAAGGAAATTTGAAAAATTGAATTTTTCGACTTTTTTATTTTTTTATATTTTTCTTTGAAATTTCTACACCTTATACTGACCCTTTCACTGATTCAGAATATGTAATTTGTTTAAAAATCGATCAACGCATTCTGGAGATATTAGGCATCAAAGTCCTGAAGCGAGAGTCCGAGTAGCTCAGTCGTTAGAGTCGTGGTCATGTGCCTAGGCGACCCGGGTTCGAGCCCCGAGTGCCGAATTTCTTTCCCCCTCTGTTTGTGCTTAGATCTGATTTTTTATCTTTAAAATGATGGATTCTGTTCTTTTTTGTTTTGATTTAGTAAAAGAAGTTACAATAATATTGCTTTTCCCCGTATTTGAGTATTGAGATCCATAGCTATGTATTCATACTGAAATAAAGTTAACATGTTGAAAAGTTACATCTTTAAAACAACGCTTATACATTGTTCTAACATATGTATTTTGTTTAGAAATTGTGTAATATGTGATATTTAGAATTTAATATTCTCCGTTTAACATAGAAGTCACTGACCGACACACCCCCCCCCCCCTCCCCATTCATAAAATCATTTAGTTTTTCTGATCCGATTTTACTTGATCTTTGATCTTGGACCTTTAATATCAACTTAGTATCATTCTAGATTACTGTACTAATTACCAGACCAATTCGTTCATTATTAACAGAGTTATGAACTTTTTGGCATTTGAGTTTCAATCGTCGTGTTTGACATGTACTGTACAAAAAAAATCTAATTCCCGAGTCCTTCACTCAATTCTAATGAAAATTCGTGAATATAAACCTCGGACCCCATTCTTATTGTCTGTAAAATATGCAGCGGATTGAACAATTAAGAAGAGTCAAACGGCGCTTATAGCCTATACGCAGAAATAAAATTTACACACTACACGCACCGACCCCCCCCCCCTTATTCACAAAATCATTAAGCTTTTTTGGACTGATTTGACTGAATCTTTCATTTTGGACCTTTATTTTCAACCTAGTACCATTCTAGATTACTGTACTAATTACCAGACCAATTCGTTCACTTTTAAGAGAGTTATGAATTTTTGGACATTTGAGTTTCGATTGGCGTGCTTGACATGTACTGTAGAAAAAAATTCTTACTCCCGAGCCCTTCACTCAATCCTAATGAAAATTTGTGTAAATGTACCTCGGACCCCATTCCTATTATCTGCCAAATATGCAGCGGATTGAACAATTAAGAAGAAATTCCTGAGATCAAGCGGCAAGTTTAGCCTGTACGAGGACTTAAAATTTACACAGTACAAGGGATGTAAGCAGCCGCGTCATATTTCTGTTGCATGTATATTTCTTGTTTTCCGTTTAGTCTGTATCTACGATAGCGTGTGAACTACTTATGAATGTTAGAACTGTGGAAATTACTGTCATCAAATTTTGACCGAATAAATTTACGTGTTACTGATTTCGTTATTTCTACATTTATAATGATTAAATTATCAATCCTGTTGAAATAAAACAGTCAAACACAATAGTAAACGACACGAAAAAAAATCTCAACACTGAAATACATGTGTAAAATGCATCAGTCATTGCTTTAGGACTTTACTTCCCCTAATTATCGTTAACCGAATCCGAGATCCACACCTCAAAATTCTACTTTCGATTCATTTACCACGAAAATCAAGCTCGGGTCTTTTCACCCCCCTCCAGACAAAAACACGCATCAATATTTCAAATGACATCGCACTGTTACCAAACCTGTGTAGTCAGACATCTCACACATCGTTTATAATCTCATACAAAAATTCAGCTCCTCTCCCGGGCGGAAACGCCCCAAATTCAAAGAGAAATTCGGGAATTATTTCGCGTCAGCCATGTTTTGACGTGAACCTTTGCTGAAATACTGTTATGACACCTGCAAAGGCCTCGCCGGAGCTAATATTTCTTCTTTCTCTCTATTTCTTTCTCTCTATTTTTTTTTTTTTTTTTTTTTGATTTTCTAACTTAAATATTCAACATAAAGGGGTTGTTGGACTGTAGTACAAGTTGAAAACACTCGTACATTAAGATTTAGACAAAAACAGTCTTAAATTATTAGGGTCTTCCGTCTTCAGCGGAAGACCCTTCTATTATTCTATTGTTTCTTTTTCACTTTTCTTATTCTTATTATTATTATTATTATTCTTTTTTTTTCTTACCGATTTTGTGCAGACGATTTCTCAGAGATGGCTCAATCGATTTCATTCAAATTTTCAAGATAAATGCGATTATATCTGAAGTTGATTGTTTTTTATCCGTTTTTGAAAATACGCTTCCGGTCGGAAGTTATCGTCCGTTTACGATTTTAAAAAGTCAATTTTGTCTGTCAGGTTTCTCAAAAACGAGCAAAGATACAGGGCTGACAATTTCAAAGATGATAGATCTACCGTTTTTCTGGTGCACCTCGGTCAAGAGAATGTCCGCCGTCACCTCTGGTCGTCACCGGAAGGAAATTTGAAAAATTGAATTTTTCGACTTTTTTATTTTTTTATATTTTTCTTTGAAATTTCTACACCTTATACTGACCCTTTCACTGATTCAGAATATGTAATTTGTTTAAAAATCGATCAACGCATTCTGGAGATATTAGGCATCAAAGTCCTGAAGCGAGAGTCCGAGTAGCTCAGTCGTTAGAGTCGTGGTCATGTGCCTAGGCGACCCGGGTTCGAGCCCCGAGTGCCGAATTTCTTTCCCCCTCTGTTTGTGCTTAGATCTGATTTTTTATCTTTAAAATGATGGATTCTGTTCTTTTTTGTTTTGATTTAGTAAAAGAAGTTACAATAATATTGCTTTTCCCCGTATTTGAGTATTGAGATCCATAGCTATGTATTCATACTGAAATAAAGTTAACATGTTGAAAAGTTACATCTTTAAAACAACGCTTATACATTGTTCTAACATATGTATTTTGTTTAGAAATTGTGTAATATGTGATATTTAGAATTTAATATTCTCCGTTTAACATAGAAGTCACTGACCGACACACCCCCCCCCCTCCCCATTCATAAAATCATTTAGTTTTTCTGATCCGATTTTACTTGATCTTTGATCTTGGACCTTTAATATCAACTTAGTATCATTCTAGATTACTGTACTAATTACCAGACCAATTCGTTCATTATTAACAGAGTTATGAACTTTTTGGCATTTGAGTTTCAATCGTCGTGTTTGACATGTACTGTACAAAAAAAATCTAATTCCCGAGTCCTTCACTCAATTCTAATGAAAATTCGTGAATATAAACCTCGGACCCCATTCTTATTGTCTGTAAAATATGCAGCGGATTGAACAATTAAGAAGAGTCAAACGGCGCTTATAGCCTATACGCAGAAATAAAATTTACACACTACACGCACCGACCCCCCCCCTTATTCACAAAATCATTAAGCTTTTTTGGACTGATTTGACTGAATCTTTCATTTTGGACCTTTATTTTCAACCTAGTACCATTCTAGATTACTGTACTAATTACCAGACCAATTCGTTCACTTTTAAGAGAGTTATGAATTTTTGGACATTTGAGTTTCGATTGGCGTGCTTGACATGTACTGTAGAAAAAAATTCTTACTCCCGAGCCCTTCACTCAATCCTAATGAAAATTTGTGTAAATGTACCTCGGACCCCATTCCTATTATCTGCCAAATATGCAGCGGATTGAACAATTAAGAAGAAATTCCTGAGATCAAGCGGCAAGTTTAGCCTGTACGAGGACTTAAAATTTACACAGTACAAGGGATGTAAGCAGCCGCGTCATATTTCTGTTGCATGTATATTTCTTGTTTTCCGTTTAGTCTGTATCTACGATAGCGTGTGAACTACTTATGAATGTTAGAACTGTGGAAATTACTGTCATCAAATTTTGACCGAATAAATTTACGTGTTACTGATTTCGTTATTTCTACATTTATAATGATTAAATTATCAATCCTGTTGAAATAAAACAGTCAAACACAATAGTAAACGACACGAAAAAAAATCTCAACACTGAAATACATGTGTAAAATGCATCAGTCATTGCTTTAGGACTTTACTTCCCCTAATTATCGTTAACCGAATCCGAGATCCACACCTCAAAATTCTACTTTCGATTCATTTACCACGAAAATCAAGCTCGGGTCTTTTCACCCCCCTCCAGACAAAAACACGCATCAATATTTCAAATGACATCGCACTGTTACCAAACCTGTGTAGTCAGACATCTCACACATCGTTTATAATCTCATACAAAAATTCAGCTCCTCTCCCGGGCGGAAACGCCCCAAATTCAAAGAGAAATTCGGGAATAATTTCGCGTCAGCCATGTTTTGACGTGAACCTTTGCTGAAATACTGTTATGACACCTGCAAAGGCCTCGCCGGAGCTAATATTTCTTCTTTCTCTCTATTTCTTTCTCTCTATTTTTTTTTTTTTTTTTTTTGATTTTCTAACTTAAATATTCAACATAAAGGGGTTGTTGGACTGTAGTACAAGTTGAAAACACTCGTACATTAAGATTTAGACAAAAACAGTCTTAAATTATTAGGGTCTTCCGTCTTCAGCGGAAGACCCTTCTATTATTCTATTGTTTCTTTTTCACTTTTCTTATTCTTATTATTATTATTATTATTCTTTTTTTTTCTTACCGATTTTGTGCAGACGATTTCTCAGAGATGGCTCAATCGATTTCATTCAAATTTTCAAGATAAATGCGATTATATCTGAAGTTGATTGTTTTTTATCCGTTTTTGAAAATACGCTTCCGGTCGGAAGTTATCGTCCGTTTACGATTTTAAAAAGTCAATTTTGTCTGTCAGGTTTCTCAAAAACGAGCAAAGATACAGGGCTGACAATTTCAAAGATGATAGATCTACCGTTTTTCTGGTGCACCTCGGTCAAGAGAATGTCCGCCGTCACCTCTGGTCGTCACCGGAAGGAAATTTGAAAAATTGAATTTTTCGACTTTTTTATTTTTTTATATTTTTCTTTGAAATTTCTACACCTTATACTGACCCTTTCACTGATTCAGAATATGTAATTTGTTTAAAAATCGATCAACGCATTCTGGAGATATTAGGCATCAAAGTCCTGAAGCGAGAGTCCGAGTAGCTCAGTCGTTAGAGTCGTGGTCATGTGCCTAGGCGACCCGGGTTCGAGCCCCGAGTGCCGAATTTCTTTCCCCCTCTGTTTGTGCTTAGATCTGATTTTTTATCTTTAAAATGATGGATTCTGTTCTTTTTTGTTTTGATTTAGTAAAAGAAGTTACAATAATATTGCTTTTCCCCGTATTTGAGTATTGAGATCCATAGCTATGTATTCATACTGAAATAAAGTTAACATGTTGAAAAGTTACATCTTTAAAACAACGCTTATACATTGTTCTAACATATGTATTTTGTTTAGAAATTGTGTAATATGTGATATTTAGAATTTAATATTCTCCGTTTAACATAGAAGTCACTGACCGACACACCCCCCCCCCCTCCCCATTCATAAAATCATTTAGTTTTTCTGATCCGATTTTACTTGATCTTTGATCTTGGACCTTTAATATCAACTTAGTATCATTCTAGATTACTGTACTAATTACCAGACCAATTCGTTCATTATTAACAGAGTTATGAACTTTTTGGCATTTGAGTTTCAATCGTCGTGTTTGACATGTACTGTACAAAAAAAATCTAATTCCCGAGTCCTTCACTCAATTCTAATGAAAATTCGTGAATATAAACCTCGGACCCCATTCTTATTGTCTGTAAAATATGCAGCGGATTGAACAATTAAGAAGAGTCAAACGGCGCTTATAGCCTATACGCAGAAATAAAATTTACACACTACACGCACCGACCCCCCCCCCCCCCCCCTTATTCACAAAATCATTAAGCTTTTTTGGACTGATTTGACTGAATCTTTCATTTTGGACCTTTATTTTCAACCTAGTACCATTCTAGATTACTGTACTAATTACCAGACCAATTCGTTCACTTTTAAGAGAGTTATGAATTTTTGGACATTTGAGTTTCGATTGGCGTGCTTGACATGTACTGTAGAAAAAAATTCTTACTCCCGAGCCCTTCACTCAATCCTAATGAAAATTTGTGTAAATGTACCTCGGACCCCATTCCTATTATCTGCCAAATATGCAGCGGATTGAACAATTAAGAAGAAATTCCTGAGATCAAGCGGCAAGTTTAGCCTGTACGAGGACTTAAAATTTACACAGTACAAGGGATGTAAGCAGCCGCGTCATATTTCTGTTGCATGCATATTTCTTGTTTTCCGTTTAGTCTGTATCTACGATAGCGTGTGAACTACTTATGAATGTTAGAACTGTGGAAATTACTGTCATCAAATTTTGACCGAATAAATTTACGTGTTACTGATTTCGTTATTTCTACATTTATAATGATTAAATTATCAATCCTGTTGAAATAAAACAGTCAAACACAATAGTAAACGACACGAAAAAAAATCTCAACACTGAAATACATGTGTAAAATGCATCAGTCATTGCTTTAGGACTTTACTTCCCCTAATTATCGTTAACCGAATCCGAGATCCACACCTCAAAATTCTACTTTCGATTCATTTACCACGAAAATCAAGCTCGGGTCTTTTCACCCCCCTCCAGACAAAAACACGCATCAATATTTCAAATGACATCGCACTGTTACCAAACCTGTGTAGTCAGACATCTCACACATCGTTTATAATCTCATACAAAAATTCAGCTCCTCTCCCGGGCGGAAACGCCCCAAATTCAAAGAGAAATTCGGGAATTATTTCGCGTCAGCCATGTTTTGACGTGAACCTTTGCTGAAATACTGTTATGACACCTGCAAAGGCCTCGCCGGAGCTAATATTTCTTCTTTCTCTCTATTTCTTTCTCTCTATTTTTTTTTTTTTTTTTTTTTGATTTTCTAACTTAAATATTCAACATAAAGGGGTTGTTGGACTGTAGTACAAGTTGAAAACACTCGTACATTAAGATTTAGACAAAAACAGTCTTAAATTATTAGGGTCTTCCGTCTTCAGCGGAAGACCCTTCTATTATTCTATTGTTTCTTTTTCACTTTTCTTATTAAGGTCTTCCGTTTCCAACGGAAGACCTTATTGTTATTGCTTTGTTTCTTTTTCCCTTTTATTATTTTTTTTTTTTCTTACGCTTTTTTGTACAAGCGATTTCTTGAAAACGACTTGACCGATTTTCGTGAAAATTTCAGATCTTGTAGATATTGATAAAAACCTAATATATAATTTTTTATTTTAATGACGTCATTTCCGGTCGGGAGATATTGACGTTTTAGTGAATTTTAGAGGGTCATTTTGTCTGGCTATCTCCTCCTAAACGAAAAAAGATATTGAATTTAAATTTTCAGGGATTGTAGACAAAAGATTGTAGATGTGTTTAAAGGCATTTATGGTTGTCTGGCTTCAAAGGCGTCGAAGCTCGCCTGGACCCGAAAATCGAGCTTGAAAAAACGACGTAATTTTTAATGGTTTTCGTTCTTTATCTCCTTTCCTGAAAATATTTTACAATAACATATAGAGCAAATAAAATTAATATTTACAAGAGCTTTCGTTTGATAACAAGAAAAATGGGCTGGTCCCTCAAATTAGGGGCCAAAAGGGCTCTAAAGTCTTTCTTCCATAGCACTTTACTGAGAAATATTTTGTAATATGTTTAAGAAGCAAAAATGTTTATCTTTCACTTATAAAACTATACATTATCAAATTTTTATTATGCGTTACGTAATTAAGGGTTTTAAGGGGCCAGAAGTCCAAAACTTCGATCGACTATATCTCAAAAAGGACAAATATTTTGAAAAGCAATATAGAATAAAAGATGCTTAGAATGATGTTTTAAACAATATTCAATCATAAAAGATTCGTTATCTGGCCCCAATAAGGAGATTAGGGGTCGGCCCCTAAAACGTCATATCCCAGATAGCTCAAAAATGGCAAAGAATTTCTAAACACTTGTTGAACAAAATATGTTTAATATCAAAAGAACTTTCGTGTGATGCCAAGAAAAAAGGGCTGGACCTTCAATTTAGGGGCCGAAAGGGCTCTAAAGTCTTTCTTCTATAGCACTTTACTGAGAAATATTTTGTAATATGTTTAGGAAGCAAAAATGTTAATCTCACATTTATTTAACAATATATTATAATTATTTTATCATGTGTTCCGTATTAATGAGTTTTTAATGGGTTTAGGGGCCAGAAGTACAAAACGTTGATAACATACCTCAAACAGAACAAATATTTTAAAAAGTATGAAAATCAATATAGAATAAAATGCTGAGAATGATGTTCCTAACAAAATTCAACCATAATTTTTTTTTTTTTTGCCCCGATAAGGAGATAAAGGGTCACATATCAAAGTCAAGGTCATATTACCTTTAAAAAATCGCACGGAAGACCTCCTCGTTGCTCGCAACGAGATCGTGTCTAGTTCTTATTATTAGGGTTTTCCGTTTTTCAACGGAAAACCCTTCTGTTATTCTACTGTTTCTTATTATTATTTTTTTTTTATCCGCAAATTTTGTGTAGGCCATTTCTCGTACATTTGTTGTCTGATTGTTATGAAACTTTCAGGGTATGTAGACAATGTTAATATCTCGGGACGTTTTTTTCAAATTTTTAAAATGTACTTCCGGTTATGAGTTATTGCCCTTTAATTGAAAATTGGGGGGTCTTTTGTCCAGAGTTGATCTCGGGAACTACAGATGATAGATGCACGAAATTTAGCAGAATTGTTGGTAACATTTTATAGTTTTGCTGGCATGAAAAGTTTGGCAAAATGTTTTTTAGTTTTTAAGCTATTTGCCGGTAAAGTATAAGGTTTTGGGGGGGCTGAAATTTTGTTGTTCTTTGTATAATAACCTTTAAACTAAAAATATTTTGTTAATACATATAGAGCAAAAGTTGTTTAGAATAACGAGAGCTTTCATTTAAAATTAAGAAAAAAGGGCTGGCCCCTATAATTAGGGGTCAGCAGCTCATACACGTATTTTTCTGATAGCAAAAATCATTATCATTTAATGAAAAAAAATGAATTCAGTTATTGTTAATATATTAAATAATGTCATTTGGTATCAAATTAAACAAGTTCTGTGCTATATTTTTTTTCAAATTTCATAAAACAAATATGTGAGAATCGTACATGAACGAGTTAATATGTCTACATAGACACACAAGCGAACAAATGCCACTTTAAGGCCCAGGCATTTACTGCATTACGTTGTGTTGCGTCTTAGATAAATTGTTGTGATTCAATTTCATTTTTTTCATCTATATCATTTATGAATTCAATGAACACACATTATTTAAACGTTCTATGTGCAACTATTTGTCGGGGCGCCCCTGTATGTAACCCCTGCGCGCGCGCCGAATGTAAACAGTAACGAACGGCATTGTAGAAAAGAGAGAGCCGTAATGCAGAAGAGAAGTTGTGTATTCTTTCGGTGTATACATGCATTTTCAATTGACTGTGAAGCATATGAACATGCACAGGGAACAATACTACATATTTGTTTAAGGAGGATATTTTTCTCGTGTGAATCGTTTACGAGGAAATTCTGACAGCCACACCTCTGTCGACGATCAGCCGTTGATAAGCTACGAGTAATAAAGGAGAAAAGATGGACATTAAAGTGTGTGATTTATGTGGATGTTACTGAAGAAGGTGAGGCTTTTACTCCTTTTAAAGTTTCTTGTTAACTGGTTAAAATTTAGTATATAGTATAGATGTACATGTAAGTATGTGCACACTGTTAGATGTTTTTGTTATGATGTGGGTGTTTGTTTACTAACGTGAAATTTTTACATGTTTCATGGATGTTTAGACTCGCTCGAGGTTCATGGGGGACTGGAAAGGGTAACTGAATTTATCTATTTAAAAAAATAACAGATTGTGAATTTTCAACTCAAAATTCAAAGCAGGGTCTAATTAGAAACATATCATATATTCTTGTGCAGAAGACTCCAAATGTAGTCATGAATACCCTGTAGACATAACTTCAAGTAAATAAAATTGTATACTTCAGACTTCAGAGTTAAAACATGACTTTAATATCTTTATGATGCCGATCATTGTATCATTAGAGAGGTTTAGCAGACCAACGGGTACCCGGTACATGTACTTCTACATGTAGGTTACAAGTTAGAACTATGCGTACCATTCTACCAGTTCACATAATTTTTCTTGTTTAGCAGTTATGATGTGTACTTAAATTGTCTTTGTTAATGTTTTAAATGTAATTTTTTATTCTCTTTTTTTAATCTGACTACTGGCAGTACTGGCATGCGAGAAGTTCTCGCCGAGGACCATTTCTCGCTGGTGCACTGTTACATCATATTTTCGTATGTAATTTTATGTGTTGATAAAATGACGTAACAATGCACTGGTGAGAAATGGTACTCGGCGAGAACTGATCGCACGCCAATATTGATTAATTACAGACAAAAACTGAAGGTTGCGAGTGTTATTTTTTATTGAACAACATTGTTTAAAATAATTCTTTATATATGTGACGATCAGACCGGTTTGAATACCAGTGCCAGATAGCTCAGTTGGTAGAGCACCTGACTAGAGATCAGGGGGCCCAGGTTCAATTCCCGGTTTGGTCCTTCATTATTTCTACCATCCTGTTACAATATTGGTGTTGTGACCAACCCCTGGAACTAACAGGTTAACTCGATCCTGCCAGGGGTGATCTTCGAGGGTGAAGATCATTTAAGGGGGGAGGAATGTGACGGTCAGACTGGTTTGAATACCAGTGCCAGATACATGTAGCTCAGTTGGTAGAGCACTTGACTAGAGATTCAGAGGGCCAGGTTCGAATCCCAGTTTGTTCTATCGTTAGTTCTCCCATCTTTTACATATACATGTATATCAGATATATGACAGATGATTAAGGGTCATCACATGTTTTGCAAGATGCAATAAGTGTTAAAAACCTTTACTTTACAACACAATACATTTAAGTGAATATTTATGTTTCTTGTTATTATTTGGTGTGGTTTTCTTGACAGTGTCGCATAAACAATTTACTCGCTCCTAAAACACAAACTTTCTTTTTGTGGATTCAGCTTACCGCTGATTGGCTGCTGTTGCAGCAGACAAATAAGATATGCACGCACAAAACACAATGAACTTATCAGAGAATGAGTTGAGTTTATTTCAACTGTTGGAATTTGGGTATTTTTTTTTTAAATGTATACTTGTGACAAAACATATATGTGGTACATACAGCTGTAGCTTTATGAAGAAAATTTTGGTTAGACCATATATACCTATCATGCAAGTAAATGATATTTACAAAAAAGTTGCAATTTATGGCGCACGAAATATACGCTAGTTTTATAAAGATTGACATACATGTAATGTACCACATTCTGTGAAAAATAATCTATTAAAAATTCTTCATTAAGTTTACTCATACATGTTTTATGCTTATTACACATAGTATTGTTTTTAAAACATGTAATTTATAAGAAAATAAACAAAAACCCTCGCTAAATTTATTTGCCAAAAAAAACAAAACACAGTAGAATTGATAAAAAATGGTATACCAGAAGCTAATACCAGTACATGTACTTTGACGCTGTTTGGTGGGTAATATTCATTTGTAATTTACGAATTGAAATATTGACTGTTGCACTACAAGTACGGTACCGTAATAAACTCTCTCTCTCTCTCAAACTCTCTCTCTCTCTCTCAATTTGATAAGTGTTTATACCTATGAAAATTTTTTAATATTATATTATGACTTGATATGCAATTTTTTGATCTTGTACTGCCTAAATGTTATATCATGTATTGGGATATGTCATACTTATTACACTGCATGGTCAGTGTATTTTTTACAGAAATACTATGCATATGTTAATGTAAACACAGCTATTACTAGTACATGTATGTAAACACAACTAATTATTTTTTTTTTTTTATTTCAGCTCAAAACAGCCTCTTGTTACCACATGGCTTTTACCGGTACCTGTTGATTCTTGTGGGTCAGCTCCTGAGATTAACCTGTCACCTCTATCCACATGCATATTCCTTGTGTTCTACAGACTATTTACCGGTAATTCAAATTAAATCCGATAATGCATGAACAATAATGGAACTTGAAGAAAGCATCATGCCATGTTGTGGTTTGTGTTTGATAAGAAATTATGAAAACAAAATTAAGGCTGTTTAAAGAAATTCATAATTGCTGTGAAAATTTGTTTTTCAATAAAAGTATGCAATTATGTTTCCTTTATTTTTTATTTCATAAAGATATTAAGATGTGTTTACATAATTGAAAAATCCCCCCCCCCTCCCCTCTATTTAATTGTCTGCATTAAGATTACATGTAGGATATGTAAATGTACATTTGACTTTGAAATAACATCTGCTATAATAATTACTTTTGAAATGAACAAGAAACAACCTATTTCTACCTTTCTAAGGTATATATGCAGAAAAAAAGTAGAAAAACATGTCAAATTTGAACATTTTTCATTGAAATCAACTCTGTCTTCAGCTACCTGGGTGTGTTATAATTTAATTCTAATTTAAGGCAGATGTCTAACTTGTAGGTTGTAACTTACTGTTTTAGCATGGTTAGAAGGAGACTAGAAATCAGAATAGATTAGATATTCACTAAATATGATTGTTAGCTTACTTTTTTCATGAAAACAAAAAATCACAAGCAGGACAGCTGTCTATTTGTTAATTAAAATGGTACAAATCATACAATAAACAAATAAAGATCAAATTTTAGAATCATTGATGATTGTTTTCAAATATGTGTGAGAAATTACTCAAGGAAATTGCCACACGTTTCATAAAATTAGGTAAAACATTTCAAACCATGACTTTTTATGAAAATCAAAAGATTGGGGGGGGGGGTATACATGTAAGGGTATTTCTAAGTGATGTGAAGCTTTTATCATGATTATATCATGTAGGCATATGTTGTATTGTATAAGGTTTCTTTTTAAAGGTGGTTGAACAACAATTGACCTCTAAAAGGTCAGGTAAAGATGTTTTACTATGGAGAACCCTGTAAATCTGTGTTTACTAAAAGAAATTGGAAATGGTGGGTTCACTTAAATGGCCATATTTTTATTAAACCTCAATGGAATTGGCAATATGTAGTATTCTTTTTCTCAGAATTGCTTTAGCTTTCTTATTCTAAGACAAACCGTCTTTTCATAAAAATGTTAGTGTACTAAGTTAAAGGTACAAGGAACAGTTTCGGATAAAGTATCGTCAATATTTTTGTAAAATTGAGAGTGACTGTACTTGAAGGTTTATCATTGTTGCGTAGATTCATGAAATGAATTTTAACGATTATCAATAGTTAGAGGGATGTCTCTTGTTGGAATTGGTAAGCAATATTAACGCCCCTAATTTTAAGTACATGAGAAGCAGAAATAAATTGTGAAACTTGCGGCTATGACAGATGTGTTGACTTTACAGTGAAATTGAAGGTTACAAACGGGAAGTTATATAACATGAAATGTAGGTGGATAGGATATTATATGCCTATTTAGTATTTACTGGGTAGGAGGACAATAGCAAGTTTATTGTCCCCCAAGACAGCAACTATTTAATGAGGCAAAGCCAAGGGAAATAGTTGCTGTGGAGTGGGACAATAAACTTGCTATTGTCCGAATAGTCAGTTAATTGGTATTTCATTATACAGAAGAAAACTTTATTTGTCAGCGATGCAGAATTTCTTGATGATAAACAAATTAGAGTTAAATCAAACTTTGTATTTAAAGCGGCGATCTTATTAGGTCAGAGGTGTTCCGAGTTTAAGGTGATATGGGACACTTCCATGTTGTGACGTATTGTTTATCGAAATAAACAATAAAATAAAGTGTAATTATATAAGTACATGTAGTTTCTTTTCAAAAATGGTCACCTAACTCCTTAACGCAGTGGGTTAGAGGGTTTACTAGGAACCTGTAAGTCATGAGTTCGAATCCCGCTGGGGTTTTTACAATTTTTACCTTTTCAAATATTTTTAAAAGCTATTTTTTGGTTAAATATTGTAAAATTTGAAAATTCTAAACCGGTGAAAATTTTTCAATTATATGGTACTTTAATCCACATTAATATCGACAGATGTCCCATACCACCTTAAAAAGGAGGGAAATCAAATTCTGCTGATGAATGGTTTTGATGACTATTCACCAAGGGCAGATAACATGGATACTATTTTAAATTAGATAAAAAGGCATGTTTATGCGGGCGCCTTCTAGTGATCAATTTGTCCGTCTGTCCATCCGAGATTGCTTGACTGGAGCATAGCTTCTCTCCCCTTGGCCCAGTCTGGCTCATACCTCATCCACAGGGTTCCTTTGGTTGAAGGATGCGCAGTGACCTTGAACCATGTTTTTAGGTATAAGGTTAAGGTCATAGCAGAATTATATATATAAAATCCTTGTCTGGGGCATATCTTTTTTCCCTTTGGTCCAATCTGGCTAATACTCGCAGAGTGTCTCGATGGTTAAACGATGTGCAGTGACCTTGCATGAAATTTCTAGGTAACGGGTGAAGATCATATCGGATCATGCAAAAATCCTTTTTTGAGAGCATATATACTTTCTACTAACCCCTATTTGGCTCAGACTTCACATAAGCAGAGCTTTTGAGTAAAGGGTGTGTAGTGACCTTGAACCTATTTTCAGTGAAAAGAAACTGTGAAGGTCATAGCAGAATTATATTTTTAGAAATCCTTGTCCGGAGTATATCTTCTCTCCCTTTGCTCCATTCAGCCTCATACTTCACCCACATGATGCCTTTGATCAAAATATATGCAATGACCTCGAATGATATTTGTAGATGAAGAGTCAAGGTCATATCAGAACACACAAAAATCCATATTTTAAGAGCATAGATATACTCTCCTTTAAGCCCCTATATGGCTAATATTTTACCTTTACAGAGTTTATTGGTTAATGGCGTGCAGTGACCTTGAACCAAGTCTGTCAATGTGAAGGTCATAGCAGATCTTTTTAAAGTGAGTTTTAGACAGTAGATTATTTTCCAAATATGCTTAATCTTGGTCAGATTGAACAAAAATGCATGTATGTTAGTGGGAATGAAATTGAATTAAAAGTTCTATGCCAGCTGGAAAAATTTCAAGTTAACGGTCAAGGTCAAAGCAAAATTCTCTGAAATAACATAAGCGGGGCCCTTTGAAATGTTCACCATTTCAATGTTGTCCGGTTCATAGTAATTTTACATAGAAAATATTCACAGAGGTAAAGTAAAGTAAAGTAAACTTAACATCGATAAGTTTCTGACAATTAATGACGCAACGAGCACACAGTACGAAAGGTCAACCCTTTGAAAAGCAGTGAAGAGGAAAAGTTGCACAGAATTATGTTTTAAACAAAATTGATTTTTTACGTAAATTTTAATTTTGCATTCTGGGTTAAGGAAAAAGATGTTAGTTCAAGGTAAAGTTAACTTGTACCTAAAATGAAGTCAAATTTGTTAAGTCGTACTTAAACACATTGTTTTTTTTTTGTTAAGTCGTTCTTGAAATGGTTAAGGGTTTTTGGTTAAGTCGTGCTTAAAACCATTCGGTTTATGTTAAGTTGTACCAAAAATCATTCGGTTTTTTTAATCTTTTTGTACTTGGGTTTCTTTGTTACTAGATTAAGAACTCTGCTTCTTAGACGTACTTCTAGCGTTGCTTTCGACATTAGCGGAAAACCCACTCGTTGCTTTGCAACGAGCTTTGCTCTAGTTATTATTATTATTCTTTTTTTTTCTTACCGATTTTGTGCAGACGATTTCTCAGAGATGGCTCAATCGATTTCATTCAAATTTTCAAGATAAATGCGATTATATCTGAAGTTGATTGTTTTTTATCCGTTTTTGAAAATACGCTTCCGGTCGGAAGTTATCGTCCGTTTACGATTTTAAAAAGTCAATTTTGTCTGTCAGGTTTCTCAAAAACGAGCAAAGATACAGGGCTGACAATTTCAAAGATGATAGATCTACCGTTTTTCTGGTGCACCTCGGTCAAGAGAATGTCCGCCGTCACCTCTGGTCGTCACCGGAAGGAAATTTGAAAAATTGAATTTTTCGACTTTTTTATTTTTTTATATTTTTCTTTGAAATTTCTACACCTTATACTGACCCTTTCACTGATTCAGAATATGTAATTTGTTTAAAAATCGATCAACGCATTCTGGAGATATTAGGCATCAAAGTCCTGAAGCGAGAGTCCGAGTAGCTCAGTCGTTAGAGTCGTGGTCATGTGCCTAGGCGACCCGGGTTCGAGCCCCGAGTGCCGAATTTCTTTCCCCCTCTGTTTGTGCTTAGATCTGATTTTTTATCTTTAAAATGATGGATTCTGTTCTTTTTTGTTTTGATTTAGTAAAAGAAGTTACAATAATATTGCTTTTCCCCGTATTTGAGTATTGAGATCCATAGCTATGTATTCATACTGAAATAAAGTTAACATGTTGAAAAGTTACATCTTTAAAACAACGCTTATACATTGTTCTAACATATGTATTTTGTTTAGAAATTGTGTAATATGTGATATTTAGAATTTAATATTCTCCGTTTAACATAGAAGTCACTGACCGACACACCCCCCCCCCTCCCCATTCATAAAATCATTTAGTTTTTCTGATCCGATTTTACTTGATCTTTGATCTTGGACCTTTAATATCAACTTAGTATCATTCTAGATTACTGTACTAATTACCAGACCAATTCGTTCATTATTAACAGAGTTATGAACTTTTTGGCATTTGAGTTTCAATCGTCGTGTTTGACATGTACTGTACAAAAAAAATCTAATTCCCGAGTCCTTCACTCAATTCTAATGAAAATTCGTGAATATAAACCTCGGACCCCATTCTTATTGTCTGTAAAATATGCAGCGGATTGAACAATTAAGAAGAGTCAAACGGCGCTTATAGCCTATACGCAGAAATAAAATTTACACACTACACGCACCGACCCCCCCCCCCCCCCCCCTTATTCACAAAATCATTAAGCTTTTTTGGACTGATTTGACTGAATCTTTCATTTTGGACCTTTATTTTCAACCTAGTACCATTCTAGATTACTGTACTAATTACCAGACCAATTCGTTCACTTTTAAGAGAGTTATGAATTTTTGGACATTTGAGTTTCGATTGGCGTGCTTGACATGTACTGTAGAAAAAAATTCTTACTCCCGAGCCCTTCACTCAATCCTAATGAAAATTTGTGTAAATGTACCTCGGACCCCATTCCTATTATCTGCCAAATATGCAGCGGATTGAACAATTAAGAAGAAATTCCTGAGATCAAGCGGCAAGTTTAGCCTGTACGAGGACTTAAAATTTACACAGTACAAGGGATGTAAGCAGCCGCGTCATATTTCTGTTGCATGTATATTTCTTGTTTTCCGTTTAGTCTGTATCTACGATAGCGTGTGAACTACTTATGAATGTTAGAACTGTGGAAATTACTGTCATCAAATTTTGACCGAATAAATTTACGTGTTACTGATTTCGTTATTTCTACATTTATAATGATTAAATTATCAATCCTGTTGAAATAAAACAGTCAAACACAATAGTAAACGACACGAAAAAAAATCTCAACACTGAAATACATGTGTAAAATGCATCAGTCATTGCTTTAGGACTTTACTTCCCCTAATTATCGTTAACCGAATCCGAGATCCACACCTCAAAATTCTACTTTCGATTCATTTACCACGAAAATCAAGCTCGGGTCTTTTCACCCCCCTCCAGACAAAAACACGCATCAATATTTCAAATGACATCGCACTGTTACCAAACCTGTGTAGTCAGACATCTCACACATCGTTTATAATCTCATACAAAAATTCAGCTCCTCTCCCGGGCGGAAACGCCCCAAATTCAAAGAGAAATTCGGGAATTATTTCGCGTCAGCCATGTTTTGACGTGAACCTTTGCTGAAATACTGTTATGACACCTGCAAAGGCCTCGCCGGAGCTAATATTTCTTCTTTCTCTCTATTTCTTTCTCTCTATTTTTTTTTTTTTTTTTTTTTTGATTTTCTAACTTAAATATTCAACATAAAGGGGTTGTTGGACTGTAGTACAAGTTGAAAACACTCGTACATTAAGATTTAGACAAAAACAGTCTTAAATTATTAGGGTCTTCCGTCTTCAGCGGAAGACCCTTCTATTATTCTATTGTTTCTTTTTCACTTTTCTTATTCTTATTATTATTATTATTATTCTTTTTTTTTCTTACCGATTTTGTGCAGACGATTTCTCAGAGATGGCTCAATCGATTTCATTCAAATTTTCAAGATAAATGCGATTATATCTGAAGTTGATTGTTTTTTATCCGTTTTTGAAAATACGCTTCCGGTCGGAAGTTATCGTCCGTTTACGATTTTAAAAAGTCAATTTTGTCTGTCAGGTTTCTCAAAAACGAGCAAAGATACAGGGCTGACAATTTCAAAGATGATAGATCTACCGTTTTTCTGGTGCACCTCGGTCAAGAGAATGTCCGCCGTCACCTCTGGTCGTCACCGGAAGGAAATTTGAAAAATTGAATTTTTCGACTTTTTTATTTTTTTATATTTTTCTTTGAAATTTCTACACCTTATACTGACCCTTTCACTGATTCAGAATATGTAATTTGTTTAAAAATCGATCAACGCATTCTGGAGATATTAGGCATCAAAGTCCTGAAGCGAGAGTCCGAGTAGCTCAGTCGTTAGAGTCGTGGTCATGTGCCTAGGCGACCCGGGTTCGAGCCCCGAGTGCCGAATTTCTTTCCCCCTCTGTTTGTGCTTAGATCTGATTTTTTATCTTTAAAATGATGGATTCTGTTCTTTTTTGTTTTGATTTAGTAAAAGAAGTTACAATAATATTGCTTTTCCCCGTATTTGAGTATTGAGATCCATAGCTATGTATTCATACTGAAATAAAGTTAACATGTTGAAAAGTTACATCTTTAAAACAACGCTTATACATTGTTCTAACATATGTATTTTGTTTAGAAATTGTGTAATATGTGATATTTAGAATTTAATATTCTCCGTTTAACATAGAAGTCACTGACCGACACACCCCCCCCCTCCCCATTCATAAAATCATTTAGTTTTTCTGATCCGATTTTACTTGATCTTTGATCTTGGACCTTTAATATCAACTTAGTATCATTCTAGATTACTGTACTAATTACCAGACCAATTCGTTCATTATTAACAGAGTTATGAACTTTTTGGCATTTGAGTTTCAATCGTCGTGTTTGACATGTACTGTACAAAAAAAATCTAATTCCCGAGTCCTTCACTCAATTCTAATGAAAATTCGTGAATATAAACCTCGGACCCCATTCTTATTGTCTGTAAAATATGCAGCGGATTGAACAATTAAGAAGAGTCAAACGGCGCTTATAGCCTATACGCAGAAATAAAATTTACACACTACACGCACCGACCCCCCCCCCCTTATTCACAAAATCATTAAGCTTTTTTGGACTGATTTGACTGAATCTTTCATTTTGGACCTTTATTTTCAACCTAGTACCATTCTAGATTACTGTACTAATTACCAGACCAATTCGTTCACTTTTAAGAGAGTTATGAATTTTTGGACATTTGAGTTTCGATTGGCGTGCTTGACATGTACTGTAGAAAAAAATTCTTACTCCCGAGCCCTTCACTCAATCCTAATGAAAATTTGTGTAAATGTACCTCGGACCCCATTCCTATTATCTGCCAAATATGCAGCGGATTGAACAATTAAGAAGAAATTCCTGAGATCAAGCGGCAAGTTTAGCCTGTACGAGGACTTAAAATTTACACAGTACAAGGGATGTAAGCAGCCGCGTCATATTTCTGTTGCATGTATATTTCTTGTTTTCCGTTTAGTCTGTATCTACGATAGCGTGTGAACTACTTATGAATGTTAGAACTGTGGAAATTACTGTCATCAAATTTTGACCGAATAAATTTACGTGTTACTGATTTCGTTATTTCTACATTTATAATGATTAAATTATCAATCCTGTTGAAATAAAACAGTCAAACACAATAGTAAACGACACGAAAAAAAATCTCAACACTGAAATACATGTGTAAAATGCATCAGTCATTGCTTTAGGACTTTACTTCCCCTAATTATCGTTAACCGAATCCGAGATCCACACCTCAAAATTCTACTTTCGATTCATTTACCACGAAAATCAAGCTCGGGTCTTTTCACCCCCCTCCAGACAAAAACACGCATCAATATTTCAAATGACATCGCACTGTTACCAAACCTGTGTAGTCAGACATCTCACACATCGTTTATAATCTCATACAAAAATTCAGCTCCTCTCCCGGGCGGAAACGCCCCAAATTCAAAGAGAAATTCGGGAATTATTTCGCGTCAGCCATGTTTTGACGTGAACCTTTGCTGAAATACTGTTATGACACCTGCAAAGGCCTCGCCGGAGCTAATATTTCTTCTTTCTCTCTATTTCTTTCTCTCTATTTTTTTTTTTTTTTTTTTTTTGATTTTCTAACTTAAATATTCAACATAAAGGGGTTGTTGGACTGTAGTACAAGTTGAAAACACTCGTACATTAAGATTTAGACAAAAACAGTCTTAAATTATTAGGGTCTTCCGTCTTCAGCGGAAGACCCTTCTATTATTCTATTGTTTCTTTTTCACTTTTCTTATTCTTATTATTAAGGTCTTCCGTTTCCAACGGAAGACCTTATTGTTATTGCTTTGTTTCTTTTTCCCTTTTATTATTTTTTTTTTTCTTACGCTTTTTTGTACAAGCGATTTTTTGAAAACGACTTGACCGATTTTCGTGAAAATTTCAGATCTTGTAGATATTGATAAAAACCTTATATATAATTTTTTATTTTGATGGCGTCATTTCCGTTCGGGAGATATTGTCGTTTTAGTGATTTTTAGAGGGTCATTTTGTCCTGCTATCTCCTCCTAAACGAAAAAAGATATTGAATTTAAATTTTCAGGGATTGTAGACAAAAGATTGTAGATGTGTTTAAAGGCATTTGTGGTTGTCTGGCTTCAAAGGCGTCGAAGCTCGCCTGGACCCGAAAATCGAGTTTAAAAAAACGACGAAATTTTTAATGGTTTTTGTTCTTTATCTCCTTTCCTGAAAATATTTTACAATAACATATAGAGCAAATAAAATTTATATTTACAAGATCTTCCGTTTGATAAAAGGAAAAAGGGGCTGGTCCCTCAAATAAGGGGCCAAAAGGGCTCTAAAGTCTTTCTCCCATAGCACTTTACTGAGAAATATTTTGTAATATGTTTAAGAAGCAAAAATGTTCATCTTTTACTAATAAAACTATACATTATAAATTTTTTATTATGCATTACGTAATTAGGGGTTTTAAGGGGCCAAAAGTCCAAAATTTCGATCGAATATATCTCAAAAAGGACAAATATTTTGAAAAGCAATATAGAATAAAAGATGCTTAGAATGATGTTTTAAACAATATTCAATCATAAAATTTTCGTTATCTGGCCCCAATAAGGAGATGAGGGGTCGGCCCCTAAAATGTCCTATCCCAGATAGCTCTTAAACGGCAAAGAATTTCTAAACACTTGTTGAACAAAATATGTTTAATATCAAAAGAACTTTCGTATGATGCCAAGAAAAAGGGGCTGGCCCTTCAATTTAGGGGCCAAAAGGGCTCTAAAGTCTGTCTTCCATAGCACTTTACTGAGAAATGTTTTGTAATATGTTTAAGAAGCAAAAATGTTCATCTTTTACTAATAAAACTATACATTATAAATTTTTATTATACGTTACGTAATTAGGGGTTTTAAGGGGCCAAAAGTCCAAAACTTTGATCGAATATATCTCAAAAAGGACAAATATTTTGAAAAGCAATAAAGAATAAAAGATGCTTAGAATGATGTTTTAAACAATATTCAATCATAAAATTTTTGTTATCTGGCCCCAATAAGGAGATTAGGGGTCGGTCCCTAAAATGTCATATCCCATATAGCTCAAAAACGGCAAAGAATTTCTAAACACTTGTTGAACAAAATATGTTTAATATCAAAAGAACTTTCGTATGATGCCAAGAAAAAGGGGCTGGCCCTTCAATTTAGGGGCCAAAAGGGCTCTAAAGTCTTTCTTCTATAGCACTTTACTGAGAAATGTTTTGTAATATGTTTAAGAAGCAAAAATGTTCATATTTCACTAATTAAACCATACATTATAAATTTTTTATTATGCATTACGTAATTAGGGGTTTTAAGGGGACAAAAGTCCAAAATTTCGATCGAATATATCTCAAAAAGGACAAATATTTTGAAAAGCAATATAGAATAAAAGATGCTTAGAATGATGTTTTAAACAATATTCAATCATAAAATTTTCGTTATCTGGCCCCAATAAGGAGATGAGGGGTCGGCCCCTAAAATGTCCTATCCCATATAGCTAAAAAACGGCAAAGAATTTCTAAACACTTGTTGAACAAAATATGTTTAATATCAAAAGAACTTTCGTATGATGCCAAGAAAAAGGGGCTGGCCCTTCAATTTAGGGGCCAAAAGGGCTCTAAAGTCTGTCTTCCATAGCACTTTACTGAGAAATGTTTTGTAATATGTTTAAGAAGCAAAAATGTTCATCTTTTACTAATAAAACTATACATTATAAATTTTTATTATGCGTTACGTAATTAGGGGTTTTACGGGGCCAAAAGTCCAAAACTTTGATCGAATATATCTCAAAAAGGACAAATATTTTGAAAAGCAATAAAGAATAGAAGATGCTTAGAATGATGTTTTAAACAATAGTCAATCATAAAATTTTCGTTATCTGGCCCCAATAAGGAGATTAGGGGTCGGCCCCTAAAATGTCATATCCCATATAGCTCAAAAACGGCAAAGAATTTCTAAACACTTGTTGAACAAAATATGTTTAATATCAAAAGAACTTTCGTATGATGCCAAGAAAAAGGGGCTGGCCCTTCAATTTAGGGACCAAAAGGGCTCTAAAGTCTTTCTTCCATAGCACTTTACTGAAAAATATTTTGTTATATGTTTAGGAAGCAAGAGTGTTCAATTCACATTTATTTAACAACATATTATAATTATTTTATAACGTGTTCCGTATTAAGGGGTTTTAATGGGTTTTAAGGGACCAGAAGTACAAAACTTTGATAACATACCTCAAACAGAACAAATATTTTAAAAAGCATTATTTTGAAAATCAATATAGAATAAAATGCTGAGAATGATGTTCCTAACAAAATTCAACCATCAATTTTTTTGTAGCCCCAATAAGGAGATAAAGGGTCAAATATCAAAGTCAAGTTCATATAACCTTCAAAAAATCGCACGGAAGACCTCCTCGTTGCTCGCAACGAGATCGTGTCTAGTTATTATTATTATTCTTTTTTTTTCTTACCGATTTTGTGCAGACGATTTCTCAGAGATGGCTCAATCGATTTCATTCAAATTTTCAAGATAAATGCGATTATATCTGAAGTTGATTGTTTTTTATCCGTTTTTGAAAATACGCTTCCGGTCGGAAGTTATCGTCCGTTTACGATTTTAAAAAGTCAATTTTGTCTGTCAGGTTTCTCAAAAACGAGCAAAGATACAGGGCTGACAATTTCAAAGATGATAGATCTACCGTTTTTCTGGTGCACCTCGGTCAAGAGAATGTCCGCCGTCACCTCTGGTCGTCACCGGAAGGAAATTTGAAAAATTGAATTTTTCGACTTTTTTATTTTTTTATATTTTTCTTTGAAATTTCTACACCTTATACTGACCCTTTCACTGATTCAGAATATGTAATTTGTTTAAAAATCGATCAACGCATTCTGGAGATATTAGGCATCAAAGTCCTGAAGCGAGAGTCCGAGTAGCTCAGTCGTTAGAGTCGTGGTCATGTGCCTAGGCGACCCGGGTTCGAGCCCCGAGTGCCGAATTTCTTTCCCCCTCTGTTTGTGCTTAGATCTGATTTTTTATCTTTAAAATGATGGATTCTGTTCTTTTTTGTTTTGATTTAGTAAAAGAAGTTACAATAATATTGCTTTTCCCCGTATTTGAGTATTGAGATCCATAGCTATGTATTCATACTGAAATAAAGTTAACATGTTAAAAAGTTACATCTTTAAAACAACGCTTATACATTGTTCTAACATATGTATTTTGTTTAGAAATTGTGTAATATGTGATATTTAGAATTTAATATTCTCCGTTTAACATAGAAGTCACTGACCGACACACCCCCCCCCCCTCCCCATTCATAAAATCATTTAGTTTTTCTGATCCGATTTTACTTGATCTTGATCTTTGATCTTGGACCTTTAATATCAACTTAGTATCATTCTAGATTACTGTACTAATTACCAGACCAATTCGTTCATTATTAACAGAGTTATGAACTTTTTGGCATTTGAGTTTCAATCGTCGTGTTTGACATGTACTGTACAAAAAAAATCTAATTCCCGAGTCCTTCACTCAATTCTAATGAAAATTCGTGAATATAAACCTCGGACCCCATTCTTATTGTCTGTAAAATATGCAGCGGATTGAACAATTAAGAAGAGTCAAACGGCGCTTATAGCCTATACGCAGAAATAAAATTTACACACTACACGCACCGACCCCCCCCCCCCCTTATTCACAAAATCATTAAGCTTTTTTGGACTGATTTGACTGAATCTTTCATTTTGGACCTTTATTTTCAACCTAGTACCATTCTAGATTACTGTACTAATTACCAGACCAATTCGTTCACTTTTAAGAGAGTTATGAATTTTTGGACATTTGAGTTTCGATTGGCGTGCTTGACATGTACTGTAGAAAAAAATTCTTACTCCCGAGCCCTTCACTCAATCCTAATGAAAATTTGTGTAAATGTACCTCGGACCCCATTCCTATTATCTGCCAAATATGCAGCGGATTGAACAATTAAGAAGAAATTCCTGAGATCAAGCGGCAAGTTTAGCCTGTACGAGGACTTAAAATTTACACAGTACAAGGGATGTAAGCAGCCGCGTCATATTTCTGTTGCATGTATATTTCTTGTTTTCCGTTTAGTCTGTATCTACGATAGCGTGTGAACTACTTATGAATGTTAGAACTGTGGAAATTACTGTCATCAAATTTTGACCGAATAAATTTACGTGTTACTGATTTCGTTATTTCTACATTTATAATGATTAAATTATCAATCCTGTTGAAATAAAACAGTCAAACACAATAGTAAACGACACGAAAAAAAATCTCAACACTGAAATACATGTGTAAAATGCATCAGTCATTGCTTTAGGACTTTACTTCCCCTAATTATCGTTAACCGAATCCGAGATCCACACCTCAAAATTCTACTTTCGATTCATTTACCACGAAAATCAAGCTCGGGTCTTTTCACCCCCCTCCAGACAAAAACACGCATCAATATTTCAAATGACATCGCACTGTTACCAAACCTGTGTAGTCAGACATCTCACACATCGTTTATAATCTCATACAAAAATTCAGCTCCTCTCCCGGGCGGAAACGCCCCAAATTCAAAGAGAAATTCGGGAATTATTTCGCGTCAGCCATGTTTTGACGTGAACCTTTGCTGAAATACTGTTATGACACCTGCAAAGGCCTCGCCGGAGCTAATATTTCTTCTTTCTCTCTATTTCTTTCTCTCTATTTTTTTTTTTTTTTTTTTGATTTTCTAACTTAAATATTCAACATAAAGGGGTTGTTGGACTGTAGTACAAGTTGAAAACACTCGTACATTAAGATTTAGACAAAAACAGTCTTAAATTATTAGGGTCTTCCGTCTTCAGCGGAAGACCCTTCTATTATTCTATTGTTTCTTTTTCACTTTTCTTATTCTTATTATTATTATTATTATTCTTTTTTTTTCTTACCGATTTTGTGCAGACGATTTCTCAGAGATGGCTCAATCGATTTCATTCAAATTTTCAAGATAAATGCGATTATATCTGAAGTTGATTGTTTTTTATCCGTTTTTGAAAATACGCTTCCGGTCGGAAGTTATCGTCCGTTTACGATTTTAAAAAGTCAATTTTGTCTGTCAGGTTTCTCAAAAACGAGCAAAGATACAGGGCTGACAATTTCAAAGATGATAGATCTACCGTTTTTCTGGTGCACCTCGGTCAAGAGAATGTCCGCCGTCACCTCTGGTCGTCACCGGAAGGAAATTTGAAAAATTGAATTTTTCGACTTTTTTATTTTTTTATATTTTTCTTTGAAATTTCTACACCTTATACTGACCCTTTCACTGATTCAGAATATGTAATTTGTTTAAAAATCGATCAACGCATTCTGGAGATATTAGGCATCAAAGTCCTGAAGCGAGAGTCCGAGTAGCTCAGTCGTTAGAGTCGTGGTCATGTGCCTAGGCGACCCGGTTTCGAGCCCCGAGTGCCGAATTTCTTTCCCCCTCTGTTTGTGCTTAGATCTGATTTTTTATCTTTAAAATGATGGATTCTGTTCTTTTTTGTTTTGATTTAGTAAAAGAAGTTACAATAATATTGCTTTTCCCCGTATTTGAGTATTGAGATCCATAGCTATGTATTCATACTGAAATAAAGTTAACATGTTGAAAAGTTACATCTTTAAAACAACGCTTATACATTGTTCTAACATATGTATTTTGTTTAGAAATTGTGTAATATGTGATATTTAGAATTTAATATTCTCCGTTTAACATAGAAGTCACTGACCGACACACCCCCCCCCCCTCCCCATTCATAAAATCATTTAGTTTTTCTGATCCGATTTTACTTGATCTTTGATCTTGGACCTTTAATATCAACTTAGTATCATTCTAGATTACTGTACTAATTACCAGACCAATTCGTTCATTATTAACAGAGTTATGAACTTTTTGGCATTTGAGTTTCAATCGTCGTGTTTGACATGTACTGTACAAAAAAAATCTAATTCCCGAGTCCTTCACTCAATTCTAATGAAAATTCGTGAATATAAACCTCGGACCCCATTCTTATTGTCTGTAAAATATGCAGCGGATTGAACAATTAAGAAGAGTCAAACGGCGCTTATAGCCTATACGCAGAAATAAAATTTACACACTACACGCACCGACCCCCCCCCCCCCTTATTCACAAAATCATTAAGCTTTTTTGGACTGATTTGACTGAATCTTTCATTTTGGACCTTTATTTTCAACCTAGTACCATTCTAGATTACTGTACTAATTACCAGACCAATTCGTTCACTTTTAAGACAGTTATGAATTTTTGGACATTTGAGTTTCGATTGGCGTGCTTGACATGTACTGTAGAAAAAAATTCTTACTCCCGAGCCCTTCACTCAATCCTAATGAAAATTTGTGTAAATGTACCTCGGACCCCATTCCTATTATCTGCCAAATATGCAGCGGATTGAACAATTAAGAAGAAATTCCTGAGATCAAGCGGCAAGTTTAGCCTGTACGAGGACTTAAAATTTACACAGTACAAGGGATGTAAGCAGCCGCGTCATATTTCTGTTGCATGTATATTTCTTGTTTTCCGTTTAGTCTGTATCTACGATAGCGTGTGAACTACTTATGAATGTTAGAACTGTGGAAATTACTGTTCGGGAGATATTGTCGTTTTAGTGATTTTTAGAGGGTCATTTTGTCCTGCTATCTCCTCCTAAACGAAAAAAGATATTGAATTTAAATTTTCAGGGATTGTAGACAAAAGATTGTAGATGTGTTTAAAGGCATTTGTGGTTGTCTGGCTTCAAAGGCGTCGAAGCTCGCCTGGACCCGAAAATCGAGTTTAAAAAAACGACGAAATTTTTAATGGTTTTTGTTCTTTATCTCCTTTCCTGAAAATATTTTACAATAACATATAGAGCAAATAAAATTTATATTTACAAGATCTTCCGTTTGATAAAAGGAAAAAGGGGCTGGTCCCTCAAATAAGGGGCCAAAAGGGCTCTAAAGTCTTTCTCCCATAGCACTTTACTGAGAAATATTTTGTAATATGTTTAAGAAGCAAAAATGTTCATCTTTTACTAATAAAACTATACATTATAAATTTTTTATTATGCATTACGTAATTAGGGGTTTTAAGGGGCCAAAAGTCCAAAATTTCGATCGAATATATCTCAAAAAGGACAAATATTTTGAAAAGCAATATAGAATAAAAGATGCTTAGAATGATGTTTTAAACAATATTCAATCATAAAATTTTCGTTATCTGGCCCCAATAAGGAGATGAGGGGTCGGCCCCTAAAATGTCCTATCCCAGATAGCTCTTAAACGGCAAAGAATTTCTAAACACTTGTTGAACAAAATATGTTTAATATCAAAAGAACTTTCGTATGATGCCAAGAAAAAGGGGCTGGCCCTTCAATTTAGGGGCCAAAAGGGCTCTAAAGTCTGTCTTCCATAGCACTTTACTGAGAAATGTTTTGTAATATGTTTAAGAAGCAAAAATGTTCATCTTTTACTAATAAAACTATACATTATAAATTTTTATTATACGTTACGTAATTAGGGGTTTTAAGGGGCCAAAAGTCCAAAACTTTGATCGAATATATCTCAAAAAGGACAAATATTTTGAAAAGCAATAAAGAATAAAAGATGCTTAGAATGATGTTTTAAACAATATTCAATCATAAAATTTTTGTTATCTGGCCCCAATAAGGAGATTAGGGGTCGGTCCCTAAAATGTCATATCCCATATAGCTCAAAAACGGCAAAGAATTTCTAAACACTTGTTGAACAAAATATGTTTAATATCAAAAGAACTTTCGTATGATGCCAAGAAAAAGGGGCTGGCCCTTCAATTTAGGGGCCAAAAGGGCTCTAAAGTCTTTCTTCTATAGCACTTTACTGAGAAATGTTTTGTAATATGTTTAAGAAGCAAAAATGTTCATATTTCACTAATTAAACCATACATTATAAATTTTTTATTATGCATTACGTAATTAGGGGTTTTAAGGGGACAAAAGTCCAAAATTTCGATCGAATATATCTCAAAAAGGACAAATATTTTGAAAAGCAATATAGAATAAAAGATGCTTAGAATGATGTTTTAAACAATATTCAATCATAAAATTTTCGTTATCTGGCCCCAATAAGGAGATGAGGGGTCGGCCCCTAAAATGTCCTATCCCATATAGCTAAAAAACGGCAAAGAATTTCTAAACACTTGTTGAACAAAATATGTTTAATATCAAAAGAACTTTCGTATGATGCCAAGAAAAAGGGGCTGGCCCTTCAATTTAGGGGCCAAAAGGGCTCTAAAGTCTGTCTTCCATAGCACTTTACTGAGAAATGTTTTGTAATATGTTTAAGAAGCAAAAATGTTCATCTTTTACTAATAAAACTATACATTATAAATTTTTATTATGCGTTACGTAATTAGGGGTTTTACGGGGCCAAAAGTCCAAAACTTTGATCGAATATATCTCAAAAAGGACAAATATTTTGAAAAGCAATAAAGAATAGAAGATGCTTAGAATGATGTTTTAAACAATAGTCAATCATAAAATTTTCGTTATCTGGCCCCAATAAGGAGATTAGGGGTCGGCCCCTAAAATGTCATATCCCATATAGCTCAAAAACGGCAAAGAATTTCTAAACACTTGTTGAACAAAATATGTTTAATATCAAAAGAACTTTCGTATGATGCCAAGAAAAAGGGGCTGGCCCTTCAATTTAGGGGCCAAAAGGGCTCTAAAGTCTTTCTTCTATAGCACTTTACTGAGAAATGTTTTGTAATATGTTTAAGAAGCAAAAATGTTCATATTTCACTAATTAAACCATACATTATAAATTTTTTATTATGCATTACGTAATTAGGGGTTTTAAGGGGACAAAAGTCCAAAATTTCGATCGAATATATCTCAAAAAGGACAAATATTTTGAAAAGCAATATAGAATAAAAGATGCTTAGAATGATGTTTTAAACAATATTCAATCATAAAATTTTCGTTATCTGGCCCCAATAAGGAGATGAGGGGTCGGCCCCTAAAATGTCCTATCCCATATAGCTAAAAAACGGCAAAGAATTTCTAAACACTTGTTGAACAAAATATGTTTAATATCAAAAGAACTTTCGTATGATGCCAAGAAAAAGGGGCTGGCCCTTCAATTTAGGGGCCAAAAGGGCTCTAAAGTCTGTCTTCCATAGCACTTTACTGAGAAATGTTTTGTAATATGTTTAAGAAGCAAAAATGTTCATCTTTTACTAATAAAACTATACATTATAAATTTTTATTATGCGTTACGTAATTAGGGGTTTTACGGGGCCAAAAGTCCAAAACTTTGATCGAATATATCTCAAAAAGGACAAATATTTTGAAAAGCAATAAAGAATAGAAGATGCTTAGAATGATGTTTTAAACAATAGTCAATCATAAAATTTTCGTTATCTGGCCCCAATAAGGAGATTAGGGGTCGGCCCCTAAAATGTCATATCCCATATAGCTCAAAAACGGCAAAGAATTTCTAAACACTTGTTGAACAAAATATGTTTAATATCAAAAGAACTTTCGTATGATGCCAAGAAAAAGGGGCTGGCCCTTCAATTTAGGGACCAAAAGGGCTCTAAAGTCTTTCTTCCATAGCACTTTACTGAAAAATATTTTGTTATATGTTTAGGAAGCAAGAGTGTTCAATTCACATTTATTTAACAACATATTATAATTATTTTATAACGTGTTCCGTATTAAGGGGTTTTAATGGGTTTTAAGGGACCAGAAGTACAAAACTTTGATAACATACCTCAAACAGAACAAATATTTTAAAAAGCATTATTTTGAAAATCAATATAGAATAAAATGCTGAGAATGATGTTCCTAACAAAATTCAACCATCAATTTTTTTGTAGCCCCAATAAGGAGATAAAGGGTCAAATATCAAAGTCAAGTTCATATAACCTTCAAAAAATCGCACTGAAGACCTCCTCGTTGCTCGCAACGAGATCGTGTCTAGTTATTATTATTATTCTTTTTTTTTCTTACCGATTTTGTGCAGACGATTTCTCAGAGATGGCTCAATCGATTTCATTCAAATTTTCAAGATAAATGCGATTATATCTGAAGTTGATTGTTTTTTATCCGTTTTTGAAAATACGCTTCCGGTCGGAAGTTATCGTCCGTTTACGATTTTAAAAAGTCAATTTTGTCTGTCAGGTTTCTCAAAAACGAGCAAAGATACAGGGCTGACAATTTCAAAGATGATAGATCTACCGTTTTTCTGGTGCACCTCGGTCAAGAGAATGTCCGCCGTCACCTCTGGTCGTCACCGGAAGGAAATTTGAAAAATTGAATTTTTCGACTTTTTTATTTTTTTATATTTTTCTTTGAAATTTCTACACCTTATACTGACCCTTTCACTGATTCAGAATATGTAATTTGTTTAAAAATCGATCAACGCATTCTGGAGATATTAGGCATCAAAGTCCTGAAGCGAGAGTCCGAGTAGCTCAGTCGTTAGAGTCGTGGTCATGTGCCTAGGCGACCCGGGTTCGAGCCCCGAGTGCCGAATTTCTTTCCCCCTCTGTTTGTGCTTAGATCTGATTTTTTATCTTTAAAATGATGGATTCTGTTCTTTTTTGTTTTGATTTAGTAAAAGAAGTTACAATAATATTGCTTTTCCCCGTATTTGAGTATTGAGATCCATAGCTATGTATTCATACTGAAATAAAGTTAACATGTTGAAAAGTTACATCTTTAAAACAACGCTTATACATTGTTCTAACATATGTATTTTGTTTAGAAATTGTGTAATATGTGATATTTAGAATTTAATATTCTCCGTTTAACATAGAAGTCACTGACCGACACACCCCCCCCCTCCCCATTCATAAAATCATTTAGTTTTTCTGATCCGATTTTACTTGATCTTGATCTTTGATCTTGGACCTTTAATATCAACTTAGTATCATTCTAGATTACTGTACTAATTACCAGACCAATTCGTTCATTATTAACAGAGTTATGAACTTTTTGGCATTTGAGTTTCAATCGTCGTGTTTGACATGTACTGTACAAAAAAAATCTAATTCCCGAGTCCTTCACTCAATTCTAATGAAAATTCGTGAATATAAACCTCGGACCCCATTCTTATTGTCTGTAAAATATGCAGCGGATTGAACAATTAAGAAGAGTCAAACGGCGCTTATAGCCTATACGCAGAAATAAAATTTACACACTACACGCACCGACCCCCCCCCCCCCCTTATTCACAAAATCATTAAGCTTTTTTGGACTGATTTGACTGAATCTTTCATTTTGGACCTTTATTTTCAACCTAGTACCATTCTAGATTACTGTACTAATTACCAGACCAATTCGTTCACTTTTAAGAGAGTTATGAATTTTTGGACATTTGAGTTTCGATTGGCGTGCTTGACATGTACTGTAGAAAAAAATTCTTACTCCCGAGCCCTTCACTCAATCCTAATGAAAATTTGTGTAAATGTACCTCGGACCCCATTCCTATTATCTGCCAAATATGCAGCGGATTGAACAATTAAGAAGAAATTCCTGAGATCAAGCGGCAAGTTTAGCCTGTACGAGGACTTAAAATTTACACAGTACAAGGGATGTAAGCAGCCGCGTCATATTTCTGTTGCATGTATATTTCTTGTTTTCCGTTTAGTCTGTATCTACGATAGCGTGTGAACTACTTATGAATGTTAGAACTGTGGAAATTACTGTCATCAAATTTTGACCGAATAAATTTACGTGTTACTGATTTCGTTATTTCTACATTTATAATGATTAAATTATCAATCCTGTTGAAATAAAACAGTCAAACACAATAGTAAACGACACGAAAAAAAATCTCAACACTGAAATACATGTGTAAAATGCATCAGTCATTGCTTTAGGACTTTACTTCCCCTAATTATCGTTAACCGAATCCGAGATCCACACCTCAAAATTCTACTTTCGATTCATTTACCACGAAAATCAAGCTCGGGTCTTTTCACCCCCCTCCAGACAAAAACACGCATCAATATTTCAAATGACATCGCACTGTTACCAAACCTGTGTAGTCAGACATCTCACACATCGTTTATAATCTCATACAAAAATTCAGCTCCTCTCCCGGGCGGAAACGCCCCAAATTCAAAGAGAAATTCGGGAATTATTTCGCGTCAGCCATGTTTTGACGTGAACCTTTGCTGAAATACTGTTATGACACCTGCAAAGGCCTCGCCGGAGCTAATATTTCTTCTTTCTCTCTATTTCTTTCTCTCTATTTTTTTTTTTTTTTTTTTTGATTTTCTAACTTAAATATTCAACATAAAGGGGTTGTTGGACTGTAGTACAAGTTGAAAACACTCGTACATTAAGATTTAGACAAAAACAGTCTTAAATTATTAGGGTCTTCCGTCTTCAGCGGAAGACCCTTCTATTATTCTATTGTTTCTTTTTCACTTTTCTTATTCTTATTATTATTATTATTATTCTTTTTTTTTCTTACCGATTTTGTGCAGACGATTTCTCAGAGATGGCTCAATCGATTTCATTCAAATTTTCAAGATAAATGCGATTATATCTGAAGTTGATTGTTTTTTATCCGTTTTTGAAAATACGCTTCCGGTCGGAAGTTATCGTCCGTTTACGATTTTAAAAAGTCAATTTTGTCTGTCAGGTTTCTCAAAAACGAGCAAAGATACAGGGCTGACAATTTCAAAGATGATAGATCTACCGTTTTTCTGGTGCACCTCGGTCAAGAGAATGTCCGCCGTCACCTCTGGTCGTCACCGGAAGGAAATTTGAAAAATTGAATTTTTCGACTTTTTTATTTTTTTATATTTTTCTTTGAAATTTCTACACCTTATACTGACCCTTTCACTGATTCAGAATATGTAATTTGTTTAAAAATCGATCAACGCATTCTGGAGATATTAGGCATCAAAGTCCTGAAGCGAGAGTCCGAGTAGCTCAGTCGTTAGAGTCGTGGTCATGTGCCTAGGCGACCCGGGTTCGAGCCCCGAGTGCCGAATTTCTTTCCCCCTCTGTTTGTGCTTAGATCTGATTTTTTATCTTTAAAATGATGGATTCTGTTCTTTTTTGTTTTGATTTAGTAAAAGAAGTTACAATAATATTGCTTTTCCCCGTATTTGAGTATTGAGATCCATAGCTATGTATTCATACTGAAATAAAGTTAACATGTTGAAAAGTTACATCTTTAAAACAACGCTTATACATTGTTCTAACATATGTATTTTGTTTAGAAATTGTGTAATATGTGATATTTAGAATTTAATATTCTCCGTTTAACATAGAAGTCACTGACCGACACACCCCCCCCCCCCCCTCCCCATTCATAAAATCATTTAGTTTTTCTGATCCGATTTTACTTGATCTTTGATCTTGGACCTTTAATATCAACTTAGTATCATTCTAGATTACTGTACTAATTACCAGACCAATTCGTTCATTATTAACAGAGTTATGAACTTTTTGGCATTTGAGTTTCAATCGTCGTGTTTGACATGTACTGTACAAAAAAAATCTAATTCCCGAGTCCTTCACTCAATTCTAATGAAAATTCGTGAATATAAACCTCGGACCCCATTCTTATTGTCTGTAAAATATGCAGCGGATTGAACAATTAAGAAGAGTCAAACGGCGCTTATAGCCTATACGCAGAAATAAAATTTACACACTACACGCACCGACCCCCCCCCCCTTATTCACAAAATCATTAAGCTTTTTTGGACTGATTTGACTGAATCTTTCATTTTGGACCTTTATTTTCAACCTAGTACCATTCTAGATTACTGTACTAATTACCAGACCAATTCGTTCACTTTTAAGACAGTTATGAATTTTTGGACATTTGAGTTTCGATTGGCGTGCTTGACATGTACTGTAGAAAAAAATTCTTACTCCCGAGCCCTTCACTCAATCCTAATGAAAATTTGTGTAAATGTACCTCGGACCCCATTCCTATTATCTGCCAAATATGCAGCGGATTGAACAATTAAGAAGAAATTCCTGAGATCAAGCGGCAAGTTTAGCCTGTACGAGGACTTAAAATTTACACAGTACAAGGGATGTAAGCAGCCGCGTCATATTTCTGTTGCATGTATATTTCTTGTTTTCCGTTTAGTCTGTATCTACGATAGCGTGTGAACTACTTATGAATGTTAGAACTGTGGAAATTACTGTTCGGGAGATATTGTCGTTTTAGTGATTTTTAGAGGGTCATTTTGTCCTGCTATCTCCTCCTAAACGAAAAAAGATATTGAATTTAAATTTTCAGGGATTGTAGACAAAAGATTGTAGATGTGTTTAAAGGCATTTGTGGTTGTCTGGCTTCAAAGGCGTCGAAGCTCGCCTGGACCCGAAAATCGAGTTTAAAAAAACGACGAAATTTTTAATGGTTTTTGTTCTTTATCTCCTTTCCTGAAAATATTTTACAATAACATATAGAGCAAATAAAATTTATATTTACAAGATCTTCCGTTTGATAAAAGGAAAAAGGGGCTGGTCCCTCAAATAAGGGGCCAAAAGGGCTCTAAAGTCTTTCTCCCATAGCACTTTACTGAGAAATATTTTGTAATATGTTTAAGAAGCAAAAATGTTCATCTTTTACTAATAAAACTATACATTATAAATTTTTTATTATGCATTACGTAATTAGGGGTTTTAAGGGGCCAAAAGTCCAAAATTTCGATCGAATATATCTCAAAAAGGACAAATATTTTGAAAAGCAATATAGAATAAAAGATGCTTAGAATGATGTTTTAAACAATATTCAATCATAAAATTTTCGTTATCTGGCCCCAATAAGGAGATGAGGGGTCGGCCCCTAAAATGTCCTATCCCAGATAGCTCTTAAACGGCAAAGAATTTCTAAACACTTGTTGAACAAAATATGTTTAATATCAAAAGAACTTTCGTATGATGCCAAGAAAAAGGGGCTGGCCCTTCAATTTAGGGGCCAAAAGGGCTCTAAAGTCTGTCTTCCATAGCACTTTACTGAGAAATGTTTTGTAATATGTTTAAGAAGCAAAAATGTTCATCTTTTACTAATAAAACTATACATTATAAATTTTTATTATACGTTACGTAATTAGGGGTTTTAAGGGGCCAAAAGTCCAAAACTTTGATCGAATATATCTCAAAAAGGACAAATATTTTGAAAAGCAATAAAGAATAAAAGATGCTTAGAATGATGTTTTAAACAATATTCAATCATAAAATTTTTGTTATCTGGCCCCAATAAGGAGATTAGGGGTCGGTCCCTAAAATGTCATATCCCATATAGCTCAAAAACGGCAAAGAATTTCTAAACACTTGTTGAACAAAATATGTTTAATATCAAAAGAACTTTCGTATGATGCCAAGAAAAAGGGGCTGGCCCTTCAATTTAGGGGCCAAAAGGGCTCTAAAGTCTTTCTTCTATAGCACTTTACTGAGAAATGTTTTGTAATATGTTTAAGAAGCAAAAATGTTCATATTTCACTAATTAAACCATACATTATAAATTTTTTATTATGCATTACGTAATTAGGGGTTTTAAGGGGACAAAAGTCCAAAATTTCGATCGAATATATCTCAAAAAGGACAAATATTTTGAAAAGCAATATAGAATAAAAGATGCTTAGAATGATGTTTTAAACAATATTCAATCATAAAATTTTCGTTATCTGGCCCCAATAAGGAGATGAGGGGTCGGCCCCTAAAATGTCCTATCCCATATAGCTAAAAAACGGCAAAGAATTTCTAAACACTTGTTGAACAAAATATGTTTAATATCAAAAGAACTTTCGTATGATGCCAAGAAAAAGGGGCTGGCCCTTCAATTTAGGGGCCAAAAGGGCTCTAAAGTCTGTCTTCCATAGCACTTTACTGAGAAATGTTTTGTAATATGTTTAAGAAGCAAAAATGTTCATCTTTTACTAATAAAACTATACATTATAAATTTTTATTATGCGTTACGTAATTAGGGGTTTTACGGGGCCAAAAGTCCAAAACTTTGATCGAATATATCTCAAAAAGGACAAATATTTTGAAAAGCAATAAAGAATAGAAGATGCTTAGAATGATGTTTTAAACAATAGTCAATCATAAAATTTTCGTTATCTGGCCCCAATAAGGAGATTAGGGGTCGGCCCCTAAAATGTCATATCCCATATAGCTCAAAAACGGCAAAGAATTTCTAAACACTTGTTGAACAAAATATGTTTAATATCAAAAGAACTTTCGTATGATGCCAAGAAAAAGGGGCTGGCCCTTCAATTTAGGGACCAAAAGGGCTCTAAAGTCTTTCTTCCATAGCACTTTACTGAAAAATATTTTGTTATATGTTTAGGAAGCAAGAGTGTTCAATTCACATTTATTTAACAACATATTATAATTATTTTATAACGTGTTCCGTATTAAGGGGTTTTAATGGGTTTTAAGGGACCAGAAGTACAAAACTTTGATAACATACCTCAAACAGAACAAATATTTTAAAAAGCATTATTTTGAAAATCAATATAGAATAAAATGCTGAGAATGATGTTCCTAACAAAATTCAACCATCAATTTTTTTGTAGCCCCAATAAGGAGATAAAGGGTCAAATATCAAAGTCAAGTTCATATAACCTTCAAAAAATCGCACGGAAGACCTCCTCGTTGCTCGCAACGAGATCGTGTCTAGTTATTATTATTATTCTTTTTTTTTCTTACCGATTTTGTGCAGACGATTTCTCAGAGATGGCTCAATCGATTTCATTCAAATTTTCAAGATAAATGCGATTATATCTGAAGTTGATTGTTTTTTATCCGTTTTTGAAAATACGCTTCCGGTCGGAAGTTATCGTCCGTTTACGATTTTAAAAAGTCAATTTTGTCTGTCAGGTTTCTCAAAAACGAGCAAAGATACAGGGCTGACAATTTCAAAGATGATAGATCTACCGTTTTTCTGGTGCACCTCGGTCAAGAGAATGTCCGCCGTCACCTCTGGTCGTCACCGGAAGGAAATTTGAAAAATTGAATTTTTCGACTTTTTTATTTTTTTATATTTTTCTTTGAAATTTCTACACCTTATACTGACCCTTTCACTGATTCAGAATATGTAATTTGTTTAAAAATCGATCAACGCATTCTGGAGATATTAGGCATCAAAGTCCTGAAGCGAGAGTCCGAGTAGCTCAGTCGTTAGAGTCGTGGTCATGTGCCTAGGCGACCCGGGTTCGAGCCCCGAGTGCCGAATTTCTTTCCCCCTCTGTGCTTAGATCTGATTTTTTATCTTTAAAATGATGGATTCTGTTCTTTTTTGTTTTGATTTAGTAAAAGAAGTTACAATAATATTGCTTTTCCCCGTATTTGAGTATTGAGATCCATAGCTATGTATTCATACTGAAATAAAGTTAACATGTTGAAAAGTTACATCTTTAAAACAACGCTTATACATTGTTCTAACATATGTATTTTGTTTAGAAATTGTGTAATATGTGATATTTAGAATTTAATATTCTCCGTTTAACATAGAAGTCACTGACCGACACACCCCCCCCCCCCTCCCCATTCATAAAATCATTTAGTTTTTCTGATCCGATTTTACTTGATCTTTGATCTTGGACCTTTAATATCAACTTAGTATCATTCTAGATTACTGTACTAATTACCAGACCAATTCGTTCATTATTAACAGAGTTATGAACTTTTTGGCATTTGAGTTTCAATCGTCGTGTTTGACATGTACTGTACAAAAAAAATCTAATTCCCGAGTCCTTCACTCAATTCTAATGAAAATTCGTGAATATAAACCTCGGACCCCATTCTTATTGTCTGTAAAATATGCAGCGGATTGAACAATTAAGAAGAGTCAAACGGCGCTTATAGCCTATACGCAGAAATAAAATTTACACACTACACGCACCGACCCCCCCCCCCCCCCTTATTCACAAAATCATTAAGCTTTTTTGGACTGATTTGACTGAATCTTTCATTTTGGACCTTTATTTTCAACCTAGTACCATTCTAGATTACTGTACTAATTACCAGACCAATTCGTTCACTTTTAAGAGAGTTATGAATTTTTGGACATTTGAGTTTCGATTGGCGTGCTTGACATGTACTGTAGAAAAAAATTCTTACTCCCGAGCCCTTCACTCAATCCTAATAAAAATTTGTGTAAATGTACCTCGGACCCCATTCCTATTATCTGCCAAATATGCAGCGGATTGAACAATTAAGAAGAAATTCCTGAGATCAAGCGGCAAGTTTAGCCTGTACGAGGACTTAAAATTTACACAGTACAAGGGATGTAAGCAGCCGCGTCATATTTCTGTTGCATGTATATTTCTTGTTTTCCGTTTAGTCTGTATCTACGATAGCGTGTGAACTACTTATGAATGTTAGAACTGTGGAAATTACTGTCATCAAATTTTGACCGAATAAATTTACGTGTTACTGATTTCGTTATTTCTACATTTATAATGATTAAATTATCAATCCTGTTGAAATAAAACAGTCAAACACAATAGTAAACGACACGAAAAAAAATCTCAACACTGAAATACATGTGTAAAATGCATCAGTCATTGCTTTAGGACTTTACTTCCCCTAATTATCGTTAACCGAATCCGAGATCCACACCTCAAAATTCTACTTTCGATTCATTTACCACGAAAATCAAGCTCGGGTCTTTTCACCCCCCTCCAGACAAAAACACGCATCAATATTTCAAATGACATCGCACTGTTACCAAACCTGTGTAGTCAGACATCTCACACATCGTTTATAATCTCATACAAAAATTCAGCTCCTCTCCCGGGCGGAAACGCCCCAAATTCAAAGAGAAATTCGGGAATTATTTCGCGTCAGCCATGTTTTGACGTGAACCTTTGCTGAAATACTGTTATGACACCTGCAAAGGCCTCGCCGGAGCTAATATTTCTTCTTTCTCTCTATTTCTTTCTCTCTATTTTTTTTTTTTTTTTTGATTTTCTAACTTAAATATTCAACATAAAGGGGTTGTTGGACTGTAGTACAAGTTGAAAACACTCGTACATTAAGATTTAGACAAAAACAGTCTTAAATTATTAGGGTCTTCCGTCTTCAGCGGAAGACCCTTCTATTATTCTATTGTTTCTTTTTCACTTTTCTTATTCTTATTATTATTATTATTATTCTTTTTTTTTCTTACCGATTTTGTGCAGACGATTTCTCAGAGATGGCTCAATCGATTTCATTCAAATTTTCAAGATAAATGCGATTATATCTGAAGTTGATTGTTTTTTATCCGTTTTTGAAAATACGCTTCCGGTCGGAAGTTATCGTCCGTTTACGATTTTAAAAAGTCAATTTTGTCTGTCAGGTTTCTCAAAAACGAGCAAAGATACAGGGCTGACAATTTCAAAGATGATAGATCTACCGTTTTTCTGGTGCACCTCGGTCAAGAGAATGTCCGCCGTCACCTCTGGTCGTCACCGGAAGGAAATTTGAAAAATTGAATTTTTCGACTTTTTTATTTTTTTATATTTTTCTTTGAAATTTCTACACCTTATACTGACCCTTTCACTGATTCAGAATATGTAATTTGTTTAAAAATCGATCAACGCATTCTGGAGATATTAGGCATCAAAGTCCTGAAGCGAGAGTCCGAGTAGCTCAGTCGTTAGAGTCGTGGTCATGTGCCTAGGCGACCCGGGTTCGAGCCCCGAGTGCCGAATTTCTTTCCCCCTCTGTTTGTGCTTAGATCTGATTTTTTATCTTTAAAATGATGGATTCTGTTCTTTTTTGTTTTGATTTAGTAAAAGAAGTTACAATAATATTGCTTTTCCCCGTATTTGAGTATTGAGATCCATAGCTATGTATTCATACTGAAATAAAGTTAACATGTTGAAAAGTTACATCTTTAAAACAACGCTTATACATTGTTCTAACATATGTATTTTGTTTAGAAATTGTGTAATATGTGATATTTAGAATTTAATATTCTCCGTTTAACATAGAAGTCACTGACCGACACACCCCCCCCCCCCTCCCCATTCATAAAATCATTTAGTTTTTCTGATCCGATTTTACTTGATCTTTGATCTTGGACCTTTAATATCAACTTAGTATCATTCTAGATTACTGTACTAATTACCAGACCAATTCGTTCATTATTAACAGAGTTATGAACTTTTTGGCATTTGAGTTTCAATCGTCGTGTTTGACATGTACTGTACAAAAAAAATCTAATTCCCGAGTCCTTCACTCAATTCTAATGAAAATTCGTGAATATAAACCTCGGACCCCATTCTTATTGTCTGTAAAATATGCAGCGGATTGAACAATTAAGAAGAGTCAAACGGCGCTTATAGCCTATACGCAGAAATAAAATTTACACACTACACGCACCGACCCCCCCCCCCTTATTCACAAAATCATTAAGCTTTTTTGGACTGATTTGACTGAATCTTTCATTTTGGACCTTTATTTTCAACCTAGTACCATTCTAGATTACTGTACTAATTACCAGACCAATTCGTTCACTTTTAAGAGAGTTATGAATTTTTGGACATTTGAGTTTCGATTGGCGTGCTTGACATGTACTGTAGAAAAAAATTCTTACTCCCGAGCCCTTCACTCAATCCTAATGAAAATTTGTGTAAATGTACCTCGGACCCCATTCCTATTATCTGCCAAATATGCAGCGGATTGAACAATTAAGAAGAAATTCCTGAGATCAAGCGGCAAGTTTAGCCTGTACGAGGACTTAAAATTTACACAGTACAAGGGATGTAAGCAGCCGCGTCATATTTCTGTTGCATGTATATTTCTTGTTTTCCGTTTAGTCTGTATCTACGATAGCGTGTGAACTACTTATGAATGTTAGAACTGTGGAAATTACTGTCATCAAATTTTGACCGAATAAATTTACGTGTTACTGATTTCGTTATTTCTACATTTATAATGATTAAATTATCAATCCTGTTGAAATAAAACAGTCAAACACAATAGTAAACGACACGAAAAAAAATCTCAACACTGAAATACATGTGTAAAATGCATCAGTCATTGCTTTAGGACTTTACTTCCCCTAATTATCGTTAACCGAATCCGAGATCCACACCTCAAAATTCTACTTTCGATTCATTTACCACGAAAATCAAGCTCGGGTCTTTTCACCCCCCTCCAGACAAAAACACGCATCAATATTTCAAATGACATCGCACTGTTACCAAACCTGTGTAGTCAGACATCTCACACATCGTTTATAATCTCATACAAAAATTCAGCTCCTCTCCCGGGCGGAAACGCCCCAAATTCAAAGAGAAATTCGGGAATTATTTCGCGTCAGCCATGTTTTGACGTGAACCTTTGCTGAAATACTGTTATGACACCTGCAAAGGCCTCGCCGGAGCTAATATTTCTTCTTTCTCTCTATTTCTTTCTCTCTATTTTTTTTTTTTTTTTTTGATTTTCTAACTTAAATATTCAACATAAAGGGGTTGTTGGACTGTAGTACAAGTTGAAAACACTCGTACATTAAGATTTAGACAAAAACAGTCTTAAATTATTAGGGTCTTCCGTCTTCAGCGGAAGACCCTTCTATTATTCTATTGTTTCTTTTTCACTTTTCTTATTAGGGTCTTCCGTCTTCAGCGGAAGACCCTTCTATTATTCTTCGGTTTCTTTTTCACTTTTCTTATTATTATTATTATTAGGGTCTTCCGTCTTCAGCGGAAGACCCTTCTATTATTGTAATGTTTCTTTTTCACTTTTCTTATTATTATTATTATTATTATTCTTTTTTTGTCTTACAAATTTTGTGCAGGCGATTTCTCAGAGATGACTCGTTTGATTTCCTTCAAGTTTTCAGGGCTGATGCTTAGTCATTTGAATTTTATACAGCCGGAACGATTTTTAAAAATTCACTTCCGGTCGGAAGTTATCGTCGTTTTACGATTTTTAAAAGTCAATTTTGTCGGCGATGATTCTAAAAAACGATCAAAGATAGAGAACTGAAATTTTCGGAGATGATAGATCTAGCAATATCCTCGTGAACCTCGGTCAAGAGAATGTTGGCCGTCACTTCCGGTCGTCACCGGAAGCAAATTTAAAAAATGAAAATTTTCAACTTTTTGTTTTGATATATTTTTTCAAATTAGATGATAGTGACCCTTTTACTGATTCAGAATATGCAATTTGTTTTAAAATCGATCAAGGCGTTCTCGAGAAATTAAGCGTCAAAGTCCTGAAGCGAGAGTCCGAGTAGCTCAGTCGATAGAGTCGTGGACATGGCCCAGGCGACCCGGGTTCAAGCCCCGAGTGCCGCAATTTTTTTTTTCTCTTTTTTTCGGTTAGATCTACGATTTTATCTTTAAATTTATAAGTTTAGTCTAATCTATTCAAAAATCGGACGGAAGACCCACTCGTTGCTCGCAACGAGATCGAATCTAGTTATTATAATTCTTTTTTTTTCTTACCGATTTTATGCAGACGATTTCTCAGAGATGTCTCGGTCGATTCCATTCAAATTTTCAATATAAACGTGTTTTTAGCTAAAGCTGATATATAATTTTTATTTTTTGAAAAAACACTTCCGGTCAGAAGTTATCGTCCGTTTACGATTTTAAAAAGTCAATTTTGTCTGTCGGGTTTCTCAAAAACGAGTAAAGATAAAAGGCTGAAATTTTCAGAGATGATAGAACTACCGTTTTTCTGGTGCACCTCGGTATAGAGAATGTCCGCCGTCACTTCCGGTCGTCACCGGAAGGAAATTTCAAAAATTGAATTTTTTGACTTTTTTATTTTTTAATATATTTGTTCGAAATTTTTACACCTTATAGTGACCCTTTCACTGATTCAGAATATGTAATTTGTTTTAAAATCGATCAAGGCATTCTCGAGAAATTAGGCGTCAAAGTTCTGAAGCGAGAGTCCGAGTAGCTCAGTCGTTAGAGTCGTGGTCATGTGCCTAGGCGACCCGGGTTCGAGCCCCGAGTGCCGAATTTCTTTCCCCCTCTTTTTGTGCTTAGATCTGATTTTTTTATCTTTAAAATGATGGATTCTGTTCTTTTCTGTTTTGATTTAGTAAAAGAAGTTACAATAATATCGCTTTTCCCCGTATTTGAGTATTGAGATCCATAGCTATGTATTCATACTGAAATAAAGTTAACATGTTGAAAAAAATCAAAAGTTACATCTTTAAAACAACGCTTATACATTGTTCTAACATATGTATTTTGTTTAAAAATTGTGTAATATGTGATATTTAGAATTTAATATTCTCCGTTTAATATAGAAGTCACTGACCGACCCCCCCCCCCATTCATAAAATCATTTAGTTTTTCTGACCCGATTTTACTTGATCTTTGATCTTGGACCTTTAATATCAACTTAGTATCATTCTAGATTACTGTACGAATTACCAGACCAATTCGTTCATTATTAACAGAGTTATGAACTTTTTGGCATTTGAGCTTCCATCGTCGAGTTTGACATGTACTGTACAAAAAAAATCTAACTCCCGAGTCCTTCACTCAATGCTAATGAAAATTCGTGAATATAAACCTCGGACCCCATTCTTATTGTCTGTCAAATATGCAGCGGATTGAACAATTAAGAAGAATCAAACGTCGCTTATAGCCTATACGCGGAAATAAAATTTACACACTACACGCACTGACCCCCCCCCCCCCTATTCACAAAATCATTAAGTTTTTATGGACTGATTTGACTGAATCTTTCATCTTGGACCTTTATTTTCAACCTAGTACCATTCTAGATTACTGTACTAATTACCAGACCAATTCGTTCACTTTTAAGAGAGTTATGACTATTTTGACATTTGAGTTTTGATTGGCGTGCTTCACATGTACTGTAGAAAAAAATTCTAACTCCCGAGCCCTTCACTCAATCCCAATGAAATTTTGTGTAAATGTACCTCGGACCCCATTCTTATTATCTGACAAATATGCAGCGGATTGAACAATTCAGAAGAAATTCCTGAGATCAAGCGGCAAGTATAGCCTGTACGAGGACTTAAAATGTACACAGTACAAGGGATGTAAGCAGCCGCGTAATATTTCTGTTGCATGTATATTTCTTGTTTTCCGTTTAGTCTGTATCTACGATAGCGTGTGAACTACTTATGAATGTTAGAACTGTGGAAATTACTGTCATCAAATTTTTACCGAATAAAATTACGTGTTACTGATTTCGTTGTTTCTACATTTATAATGATTTTATCAATCCTGTTGAAATAAAACAGTCAAACACAATAATAAACGACACGAAAAAAAATCTCAACACTGAAATACATGTGTAAAATGCATCAGTCATTGTTTTAGGACTTTACTTCCCCTAATTGTCGTTAACCGAATCCGAGATCCACACCTCAAAATTCTACTTTCGATTTATTTACGACGAAAATCAAGCTCGGGTCTTTTCACCCCCCTCCAGACGAAAACACGCATCAATATTTCAAATGACATCGCACTGTTACCAAACCTGTGTAGTCAGACATCTCACACATCGTTCCTCATCTCATACAAAAATTCAGCTCCTCTCCCGGGCGGAAACGCCCCAAATTCAAAGAGAAATTCGGGAATTATTTCGCGTCAGCCATGTTTTGACGTGAACCTTTGCTGAAATACTGTTATGACACCTGCAAAGGCCATGCCGGAGCCAAGATTTCTTCTTTCTCTCTATTTCTTTCTCTCCATTTTTTTTTTTTTTTTATTTTCTTACTAAAATATTCAACATAAAGGGGTTGTTGGACTGTAGTACAAGTTGAAAACACTCGTACATTAAGATTTAGGCAAAAACAGTCTTTAATTATTAGGGTCTTCCGTCTTCAGCGGAAGACCCTTCTATTATTCTATTGTTTCTTTTTCACTTTTCTTATTCTTATTATTAGGGTCTTCCGTCTTCAGCGGAAGACCCTTCTATTATTCTATTGTTTCTTTTTCACTTTTCTTATTAGGGTCTTCCGTCTTCAGCGGAAGACCCTTCTATTATTGTAATGTTTCTTTTTCACTTTTCTTATTATTATTATTATTCTTTTTTTGTCTTACAAATTTTGTGCAGGCGATTTCTCGGAGATGAATCGTTCGATTTCTTTTAAATTTTCAGGGCTGATGCCTAGTCATATGAATTTTATACCGCCGGAACGTTTTTTAAAAATTCACTTCCGGTCCCGAGTTATCGTCGTTTTACGATTTTTAAAAGTCAATTTTGTCGGCGATGTTTCTCAAAAACGAGTAAAGATAGAGAACTGAATTTTTCAGAGATGATAGATCTAGCAATATCCTCGTGTACCTCGGTCAAGAGAATGTTGGCCGTCACTTCCGGTCGTCACCGGAAGGAAATATCAAAAATGAAAATTTTCAACTTTTTGTTTTTATATATTTTTTCCAATTAGATGATAGTGACCCTTTCACTGATTCAGAATATGTAATTTGTTTTAAAATCGGTCAAGGCGTTCTCGAGAAATTAAACGTCAAAGTTCTGAAGCGGAGTCCGAGTAGCTCAGTCGTTATAGTCGTGGACATGGCCCAGGCGACCCGGGTTCAAGCCTCGAGTGCCGCAAATTTTTTTTTTTTTTTCGCTTAGATCTACGATTTTATGTTTGAATTGAAAAGTTTAAACTTATCTATTCAAAAATTGGACGGAAGACCTACTCGTTGCTCGCAACGAGATCGAATCTAGTTGTTATTAGGGTCTTCCGTCTTCAGCGGAAGACCCTTCTATTATTGTAATGTTTCCTTTTCACTTTTCTTATTAGGGTTTTCCGTTTTTCAACGGAAAACCCTTCTGTTATTCTACTGTTTCTTATTATTATTTTTTTTTTTTATCCGCAAATTTTGTGTAGGCCATTTCTCGTACATTTGTTGTCTGATTGTTATGAAACTTTCAGGGTATGTAGACAATGTTAATATCTCGAGACGTTTTTTTCAAATTTTTAAAATTCACTTCCGGTTATGAGTTATTGCCCTTTAATTGAAAATTGGGGGGTCTTTTGTCCAGAGTTGATCTCGGGAACTACAAAAGATAGTTGCATGGAATTTAGCAGAATTGTTGGTAACATTTTATAGTTTTGCTGGCATGAAAAGTTTGGCAAAATGTTTTTTAGCTTTTAAGCTATTTGCCGGTAAAGTATAAGGTTTTGGGGGGTCTGAAATTTTGTTGTTCTTTGTATAATAACCTTTAAACTAAAAATATTTTGTTAATACATATAGAGCAAAAGTTGTTTAGAATAACGAGAGCTTTCATTTAAAATTAAGAAAAAAGGGCTGGCCCCTATAATTAGGGGTCAGCAGCTCATACACGTATTTTTCTGATAGCAAAAATCGTTATCATTTTATGAAAAAAAATTAATTCAGTTATTGTTAATATATTAGATAATGTCATTTGGTGTCAAATTTAAAAAGTTCTGTGCCCTATTTTTTTCAAATTTCATAAAACAAATATGTGTGAATCGTACATGAACGAGTTAATTTGTCTACATAGACACACAAGCGAACAAATGCCGTTTTAAGGCCCAGGCATTTACTGCATTACATTGTGTTGCGTCTTAGATAAATTGTTGTGATTCAATTTCATTTTTTTTTCATCTAGGCTATATCATTTATGAATTCAACTACTTATTTAACACGTTCTAATCGGCCACGCAGAACAAATGTTTGCAATGTTTGTCGCGGACCCGCGAATGTAAACAGTAACGAACGGCATTGTAGAAAAGAGAGAGCGTAATTGAGAAGATAAGTTGTGCATTTTTCGGTGTACACATGCATTTTCAAGTTACTGTGAAACATATGAACATGCACAGGGAACAACACTACATATTTGTATAAGGAGGGATATATTCTCGTGTGAATCGTTTACGAGGAAATTCTGACAGCCACACTTCTGTCGACCATGTCGACGGATGTGTATGTTTCCATTGATCAGCCGTTGATAAGCTACGAGTAATAAAGGGGAAAAGATGGACATTAAAGTGTGTGATCTATTTGGATGTTACTGAAGAAGGTGAGGCTTTTTATTCCTTTTAAAGTTTCTTGTCTATAGTGGTTAAAATGTCAGCATGTTAACTGGTTAACATTTAGTCTATAGATGTACATGTAAGTACGTGCACACTGTCACTGATGTATGTTTTTTTCTAGTCCAGACAATATAAATCCTTTTAACAGAATTGAATCCCAAATGTTGTACCTTTCACTTGTTTTTTTCTCCTTTTTACCAGAATTTTGTGTAAATTACAATTCAATTTATTGACAAAATCCACATGTGGCGAAAGTCATACATACAGTATACAAATATACATGTAGTTGGTACTGTACATAGATTTTCTTATGATATGTCCATCGCGTATGAATTTACAAATATATCTTGATGATTTAACATCTGCTGGGTTAAGAATTTTATAAGAATTACAGAGTTAGATGTTTTGTTATGGTGTGGGTGTTTGTTTACTAACGTGTACTTTTTACATTGTTTACTGGATGTTTAGACTTGCTTGAGGTTCATTGGTGACTGGAAAGGATGACCGAATTTATCTATTTAAAAAAAAATCAGATTGTGAATTTTCAACTCAAAATTCAAAGCAGGGTCTAATTAGAAACATATGTCATTGATCATATTCTTGTGCGGAAGACTCCAAATGTAGACATAAATACCCTGTAGACATACATGTAACATCAAGTAAATAAAATTGTATAATTCAGACTTCAGAGTTAAAACATGACTAAAAAGTCTTTAATATTTTTATGATGCCGATCAATGTATCATTAGAGAGGTTTAGCAGACCAACGGGTACCCGGTACATGTACTTGTACATGTAGTTTACAAGTTAGAACTATGCGTACCACTCTACCAGTTCACATAATTTTTCTTGTTTAGCAGTTTTGATGTGTACTTGAATTGTCCTTGTTAATGTTTAAAATGTAATTTTTCATTTATATTCTCTTTTTTTAATCTGACTACTGGCAGTACTGGCATGCCAGCAGTTCTTGTCGAGGACCATTTCTCGCTGGTGCAATGTTACATCATATTTTCGTATATAATTTTATGTGTTGATAAAATGACGTAACAATGCACTGATGAAAAATAGTACTCAACGATAACTGATCGCATGCCAATATTGATTAATTACAGACAAAAACTGAAGGTTGCAAGTGTTATTTTTTATTGAACACCATTGTTTAAAATAACTTTTTATATATGTGACGGTCAGACCGGTTTAAATACCAGTGTTCAGTTGGTAGAGCACCTGACTAGAGATTCAGGGGGCCCAGGTTTAATTCCTGGTTTGGTCCTTCATTATTTCTCCCATCCTGTTACAATATTAAGGCTTGGACGTTTCTGTACTTAGCCGATTCGATACATATCACTATACATGAGATGCGATACGATACATATCACGATACATTGCAACTAAATGAAAACATGAATAAGGGTTAAAAATTTATTAAATCTGTCGATGTATTACCGCATGTCCAAAGTTATTTTTATATATTTAAAATGAGCGTTGCACAATTTACGAATTACTTAAGTCTCATATACACTACTTTTTCATTAACAAGTAATCCAAAAGTTGTCCACACTCCAGATTTAGCTTCCTACAGGTTTGACAACTTTACGAGGTTTTCCGCCATCTTTGTACTTTCATATTAGGCGCGCAGACTAAAAAATAGCCGATATATGAAGCTCAGATATTTTTGGAAAATAAAACAAAGTCCGCATAGGTATCGTAATGTATTAATGGTAAATGTAACAATCCAAATATCGTCAAAATAAATACCGTGATGCACCGGTGCATCGGTGGATCGTTCCATCCCCATACAATATTGGTGTTGTAACCAACCCCTGGAACTGACAGGTTAACTCCTGCCAGGGGAAGAGCCAGGGGTGATCTTTGAGGGTGAAGATCATTTAAGGGGGGGGGGGGATGTGATGGTCAGACTGGTTTGAATACCGGTGCCAGATACATGTAGCTCAGTTGGTAGAGCACTTGACTAGAGATTCAGAGGGCAAGGTTCGAATCCCAGTCTGTTCTGTCATTATTTCTCCCATCTTGTACATATATATCAGATCTATTCAAGTCAGTGTCAGCTACATTATGCATAAACAATTTTACCCGCTCCTTAACCACAAACTTTCTTATTAGTGGATTCAGCTTACTGCTGATTGGCTGCTGTTGCAGCAGACTTATAATATATGCACGCACAAAACACAATGAACTTATCAGAGAATGAAAAATTCATCGAGTTACTTTCAACTGTTGGAATTTGGGTATTTTTTTAAAATGTATACTTGTGACAAAACATATGATTATGTGGTACATACAGCTGTAGCTTTATGAAGAAAATTTTGGTTAGACCATATATACCTATCATGCAAGTAAATGATATTTACAAAAAACTTGCAATTTATGGCGCACGAAATATACGCTACTTTTATAAAGATTGACATACATGTAATGTAACACATTCTGTGAAAAATAATCTATTAAAAATTCTTCATTAAGTTTACTCATACATGTTTTATGCTTATTACACATAGTATTGTTTTTAAAAAATGTAATTTAAAAGAAAAGAAACCAAAACCCTCGCCAAATTTATTTGCAAAAAAAAAAACCGGTAGAATTGATAAAACATGGTATACCAGAAGGAAATACATGTACTTTGAGCTAATTATTATTTTTTTTTATTTCAGCTCAAAACAGCCTCTTGTTACCACATGGCTTTTACCGGTACCTGTTGATTCTTGTGGGTCAGCTCCTGAGATTAACCTGTCACCTCTATCCACATGCATATTCCTTGTGTTCTACAGACTATTTACCGGTAATTCAAATTAAATCCGATAATGCATGAACAATAATGGAACTTGAAGAAAGCATCATGCCATGTTGTGGTTTGTGTTTGATAAGAAATTATGAAAACAAAATTAAGGCTGTTTAAAGAAATTCATAATTGCTGTGAAAATTTGTTTTTCAATAAAAGTATGCAATTATGTTTCCTTTATTTTTTATTTCATAAAGATATTTAGATGTGTTTACATAATTGAAAAATCCCCCCCCTCCCCTCTATTTAATTGTCTGCATTAAGATTACATGTAGGATATGTAAATGTACATTTGACTTTGAAATAACATCTGCTATGATAATTACTTTTGAAATGAACAAGAAACAACCTATTTCTACCTTTCTAAGGTATATATGCAGAAAAAAAGTAGAAAAACATGTCAAATTTGAACATTTTTCATTGAAATCAACTCTGTCTCCAGCTACCTGGGTGTTTGAAGTTTATTTTAATTTAAGGCAGATGTCTAACTTGTAGGTTGTATCTTACTATTTTAGCATGGTTAGAAGGAGACTAGAAATCAAAATAGATTAGATATTCACTAAATATGATTGTTAGCTTACTTTTTTTCATAAAAACAAGAAATCACAAGCAGGACAGCTGTCTATTTGTTAATTAAAATGGTGTAAATCATAAAATAAACAAATAATTAGGATCAAATTTTAGAATCATTGATGATTGTTTTCAAATATGTGTGAGAAATGACTCAAGGAAATTGCCATAAGTTTCATAAAATTAGGTTAAACATTTTTAACCATGACTTTTTATGAAAATCAAAAGATGGGGGGGGGGGGGTATACATGTAAGGATATTTCTAAGTGATGTGAAGCTTTTATCATGATTATATAATGTAGATGCATGTTGTATTGAATAAGGTTTCTTTTCAAAGGTGGTGGAACAACAATTGACCTCTAAAAGGTCAGGTAAAGATGTTTTACTATGGAGAACCCTGTAAATCTGTGTTTATTAATGGAAATTGGAAATGGGGGGTTCACTTAAATGGCCATATTTTTATTAAACCTCAATGGAATTTGCAATATGTAGTATTCTTTTTCTCAGAATTGCATTAGCTTTCTTATTCTAAGACAAACCGTCTTTTCATAAAATGTTAGTGTACTAATTGCAGTTAAAGGTACATGTACAAGGAATAGTTTCGGATAAAGAACCGTCAATATTTTTGTAAAATTGATAGTGACTGTACGTGAAGATTTACCAGTGTTGCGTAGATTCATGAAATGAATTTTAATGTTTATCAATAGTTAATGGGATGTCTCTTGTTGGAATTGGTAAGGCCTAAAAAAAAAAATAGTGTGTTTAGGGTAACACTGATGAAAAAATTAGGTTAGGTAGGTGGGGATTTTTTTTATTTTATCTATTTTTTTTTGGCCTGAATCCTAAGAATGTTTGTTTGTTTCATATTTAAAAACGTATTTTTTATTGGAAATAAGATGAAATTCACAGTCGGATAAAATCAGGCATCTAAAAATGGTAGGATCGGGCCATTTTTGTAGGTTAGGTCGGGTTACCCGAAACCCACAACTTTTTTTTTTTAGGCCTAAGCAATATTAAGGCCCCTAATTTTAAGTACATGAGAAGCAGTAATAAATTGTGAAACTTGCGGCTTTGACTGTTGTGTTGCCTTTACACAGTGAAATTGAAGGTTACAAACTGGAGGTTATATAACATGAAATGGAGGTGGATGGGATATTATATGCCTATTTAGTATGTACTGGGTATGAGGACAATAGCAAGTTTATTGTCCCCCAAGACAGCAACTATTTCATGAGGCAAAGCCAAGGGAAATAGTTGCTGAGGGGTGGGACAATAAACTTGCTATTGTCCAGATAGTCAGTTAATTGGTATATTATTGTACCGAAAAAAACTTTATTTGTCAGCGATGCAGAATTTCTTGATGATAAACAAATTAGAGTTATCATACTTTGTATTTAATGCGGTGATCTAATTAGGTCAGAGGTGTTCCGAGTTTAAAAAGGAGGGAAATCAAATTCTGCTGATGAATGGTTTTGATGACTATTCACCATGGGCAGATAGCATGGATACTATTTCAAATTAGATAGAAAGCAAGTTTGTGTGGGCTTCTAGTGATCAGTTTGTCCGTCTGTCCATCCGAGATCGCTTGACCCGAGCATAGCTTCTCTCCCCTTGGCCCAATCTGGCTCATACCTCATCCACAGGGTTCCTTTGGGTTAAGGATGTGCTGTGACCTTGAACCATGTTGTTAGGTATAAGGTTAAGGTCATAGTAGAATTACATATATAACATCCTTGTCTGGGGCATATCTTCTCTCCCTTTGGTCCAATCTGGCTAATACTCACAGACTGTCTCTATCGTTAATCGATGTGCAGTGACCTTGCATGAAATTTCTAGGTAAAGGGTGAAATATCATATCGGATCATGCAAAAATCCTTTTTTCAGAGCATATATACTTTCTACTAACCCCTATAGGGCTCAGACTTCACATAAGCAGAGCTTTTGAGTAAAGGGTGTGTAGTGACCTTGAACCTATTTTCAAGGTAAACTGTGAAGGTCATAGCAGAATTATATTTAAAAAATCCTTGTCTGGAGTACATCTTCTCTCCCTTTGCTCCAATCAGGCTCATACTTCACCCACATGATGCCTTTGATCAAAGGATATGCAATGACCTCGAATGATATTTGTAGATCAAGTGTCAAGGTCATATCAGATCACACAAAAATCCATATTTTAAGAGCATATATATACTCTCCTTTTAGCCCCTAATTGGCTAATATTTTGCCTAAACAGAGCTTATTGGTTAATGGCGTGCAGTGACCTTGAACCATGTCAATGTGAAGGTCATAGCAGATCTTAATAAAATTAGTTTTAGACAGTAGATTATTTCCCGGATATGCTTAATCTTGGTCAGATTCAACAAAAATGCCTATATGTTAGGGGCAATGAAACAGCTAAATGCCAGCTGGAAAAATTTCAAGTTATAGGTCAAGGTCAAAGCAAAATTCTCTAAAATAACATCAGCGGGGCCCTTTGAAATGTTCACCATCAATAGTAATTTTAAATAAAAATATTCACAGAGGAATAATAAAATTAAGTAAACTATACATCGATAAGTTTCTGACAATTGATGATGCAACAAGCACATAGTACGAAAGGTCAACCCTTTGAAAAGCAGTGTAGAGGAAATGTTGCTCAGAATTATGTTTTAAACAAAATTGATTTTTACGGACATTTTAATTTTGCATTCTGGGTTAAGAAATTAGATGTTAGTTCCAGGTAAAGTTAACTTTTACCTAAAATGAAGTCAAATTTGTTAAGTCGTACTTAAAACCATTCGGATTTTGTTAAGTCATACCAAGAATCATTCGATTTTTAAAATCTTTTTTGTACCTAAGTTACTTTTGTCATTAGATTAAGAACACTGCTTCTTAGAGGTACTTCTAGCATTACTTTCGACATTAGCGGAAAACCCACTCGTTGCTTTGCAACGAGCTTTGCTCTAGTTATTATTATTATTATTCTTTTTTTGTCTTACAAATTTTGTGCAGGCGATTTCTCGGAGATGTCTCGTTCGATTTCCTTCAAATTTTCATGGCTGATGCCTAGTCATATGAATTTTATACCGCCGGAACAATTTTTAAAAATTCACTTCCAGTCGGAAGTTATCGTCGTTTTACGATTTTTAAAAGTCAATTTTGTTGGCGATGTTTCTCAAAAACGAGTAAAGATAGATAACTGAAATTTTCAGAGATGATAGATCTAGCAATATCCTCGTGCACCTCGGTCAAGAGAATGTTGGCCGTCACTTCCGGTCGTCACCGGAAGCAAATTTAAAAAATGAAAATTTTCAACTTTTTGTTTTGATATATTTTTTCAAATTAGATGATAGTGACCCTTTCACTGATTCAGAATATGTCATTTGTTTTAAAATCGATCAAGGCGTTCTCGAGAAATTAAGCGTCAAAGTCCTGAAGCGAGAGTCCGAGTAGCTCAGTCGATAGAGTCGTGGACATGGCCCAGGCGACCCGGGTTCAAGCCCCGAGTGTCGCAATTTTTTTTTCTTTTTTTCGGTTAGAACTACGATTTTATCTTTAAATTGATAAGTTTAATCTAATCTATTAAAAAATCGGACGGAAGACCCACTCGTTGCTCGCAACGAGATCGAATCTAGTTAGGGTCTTCCGTCTTCAGCGGAAGACCCTTCTATTATTCTATTGTTTCTTTTTCACTTTTCTTATTATTATTCTTTTTTTTTCTTACCGATTTTGTGCAGACGATTTCTCAGAGATGGCTCAACCGATTTCATTCAAATTTTAAAGATTAACGCGACCTTATCTGAAGTTTATTGTTTTTTATCCATTTTTGAAAATACACTTCCGGTCGGAAGTTATCGTCCGTTTACGATTTTTAAAAGTCAATTTTGTCTGTCAGGTTTCTCAAAAACGACCGAAGATATAGAGCTGAAATTTTCAGAGATGATAGAACTACCGTTTTTCTGGTGCACCTCGGTATAGAGAATGTCCGCCGTCACTCCCGGTCGTCACCGGAAGGAAATTTCAAAATTTGAATTTTTCGACTTTTTTTTTTTTTTATATTTTTTTTTGAAATTTTTACACCTTATAGTGACCCTTTCACTGATTCAGAATATGTAATTTGTTTTAAAATCGATCAAGGCATTCTCGAGAAATTAAGCGTCAAAGTTCTGAAGCGGAGTCCGAGTAGCTCAGTCGTTATAGTCGTGGACATGGCCCAGGCGACCCGGGTTCAAGCCTCGAGTGCCGCAAAATTTTTTTCTCTTTTTTTCGCTTAGATCTATGATTTTATCTTTGAATTGATAAGTTTAATCTTATCTATTCAAAAATTGGACGGAAGACCCACTCGTTGCTCGCAACGAGATCGAATCTAGTTATTATTATTATTCTTTTTTTTTCTTACCGATTTTGTGCAGACGATTTCTCAGAGATGGCTCAACCGATTTCATTCAAATTTTCAAGATTAACGCGATGTTATCTGAAGTTTATCGTTTTTTATCCATTTTTGAAAATACACTTCCGGTCGGAAGTTATCGTCCGTTTACGATTTTAAAAAGTCAATTTTGTCGGTCGGGTTTCTAAAAAACGAGTAAAGATAAAAGGCTGAAATTTTCAGAGATGATAGATCTACCGTTTTTCTGGTGCACCTCGGTCAAGAGAATGTCTGCCGTTACTTCCGGTCGTCACCGGAAGGAAATTTGAAAATTTGAATTTTTCGACTTTTTTATTTTTTAATATTTTTCTTTGAAATTTTAACATCTTTTAGTGACCCTTTTACTGATTCAGAATATGTAATTAGTTTTAAAATCGATCAAGGCATTCTCGAGAAATTAAGCGTGAAAGTTCTGAAGCGGAGTCCGAGTAGCTCAGTCGATATAGTCGTGGACATGGCCGAGTCGACCCGGGTTCAAGCCTCGAGTGCCGCAAAATTTTTTTTTATTTTTTTCGCTTAGATCAACGATTTTATCTTTAAATTGATAAGTTTAATCTAATCTATTCAAAAATCGAACGGAAGACCCACTCGTTGCTCGCAACGAGATCGAATCTAGTTATAATTCTTTTTTTTTCTTACCGATTTTGTGCAGACGATTTCTCAGAGATGTCTCGGTCGATTCCATTCAAATTTTCAATATAAACGTGTTTTTAGCTAAAGCTGATATATAATTTTTATTTTTTGAAAAAACACTTCCGGTCAGAAGTTATCGTCCGTTTACGATTTTAAAAAGTCAATTTTGTCTGTCGGGTTTCTCAAAAACGAGTAAAGATAAAAGGCTGAAATTTTCAGAGATGATAGAACTACCGTTTTTCTGGTGCACCTCGGTATAGAGAATGTCCGCCGTCACTTCCGGTCGTCACCGGAAGGAAATTTCAAAAATTGAATTTTTTGACTTTTTTATTTTTTAATATATTTGTTCGAAATTTTTACACCTTATAGTGACCCTTTCACTGATTCAGAATATGTAATTTGTTTTAAAATCGATCAAGGCATTCTCGAGAAATTAGGCGTCAAAGTTCTGAAGCGAGAGTCCGAGTAGCTCAGTCGTTAGAGTCGTGGTCATGTGCCTAGGCGACCCGGGTTCGAGCCCCGAGTGCCGAATTTCTTTCCCCCTCTTTTTGTGCTTAGATCTGATTTTTTTATCTTTAAAATGATGGATTCTGTTCTTTTCTGTTTTGATTTAGTAAAAGAAGTTACAATAATATCGCTTTTCCCCGTATTTGAGTATTGAGATCCATAGCTATGTATTCATACTGAAATAAAGTTAACATGTTGAAAAAAATCAAAAGTTACATCTTTAAAACAACGCTTATACATTGTTCTAACATATGTATTTTGTTTAAAAATTGTGTAATATGTGATATTTAGAATTTAATATTCTCCGTTTAATATAGAAGTCACTGACCGACCCCCCCCCCCCCCCATTCATAAAATCATTTAGTTTTTCTGACCCGATTTTACTTGATCTTTGATCTTGGACCTTTAATATCAACTTAGTATCATTCTAGATTACTGTACTAATTACCAGACCAATTCGTTCATTATTAACAGAGTTATGAACTTTTTGGCATTTGAGCTTCCATCGTCGAGTTTGACATGTACTGTACAAAAAAAATCTAACTCCCGAGTCCTTCACTCAATGCTAATGAAAATTCGTGAATATAAACCTCGGACCCCATTCTTATTGTCTGTCAAATATGCAGCGGATTGAACAATTAAGAAGAATCAAACGTCGCTTATAGCCTATACGCGGAAATAAAATTTACACACTACACGCACTGACCCCCCCCCCCCCTATTCACAAAATCATTAAGTTTTTATGGACTGATTTGACTGAATCTTTCATCTTGGACCTTTATTTTCAACCTAGTACCATTCTAGATTACTGTACTAATTACCAGACCAATTCGTTCACTTTTAAGAGAGTTATGACTATTTTGACATTTGAGTTTTGATTGGCGTGCTTCACATGTACTGTAGAAAAAAATTCTAACTCCCGAGCCCTTCACTCAATCCCAATGAAATTTTGTGTAAATGTACCTCGGACCCCATTCTTATTATCTGACAAATATGCAGCGGATTGAACAATTCAGAAGAAATTCCTGAGATCAAGCGGCAAGTATAGCCTGTACGAGGACTTAAAATGTACACAGTACAAGGGATGTAAGCAGCCGCGTAATATTTCTGTTGCATGTATATTTCTTGTTTTCCGTTTAGTCTGTATCTACGATAGCGTGTGAACTACTTATGAATGTTAGAACTGTGGAAATTACTGTCATCAAATTTTTACCGAATAAAATTACGTGTTACTGATTTCGTTATTTCTACATTTATAATGATTTTATCAATCCTGTTGAAATAAAACAGTCAAACACAATAATAAACGACACGAAAAAAAATCTCAACACTGAAATACATGTGTAAAATGCATCAGTCATTGTTTTAGGACTTTACTTCCCCTAATTGTCGTTAACCGAATCCGAGATCCACACCTCAAAATTCTACTTTCGATTTATTTACGACGAAAATCAAGCTCGGGTCTTTTCACCCCCCTCCAGACGAAAACACGCATCAATATTTCAAATGACATCGCACTGTTACCAAACCTGTGTAGTCAGACATCTCACACATCGTTCCTCATCTCATACAAAAATTCAGCTCCTCTCCCGGGCGGAAACGCCCCAAATTCAAAGAGAAATTCGGGAATTATTTCGCGTCAGCCATGTTTTGACGTGAACCTTTGCTGAAATACTGTTATGACACCTGCAAAGGCCATGCCGGAGCCAAGATTTCTTCTTTCTCTCTATTTCTTTCTCTCCATTTTTTTTTTTTTTTTTTATTTTCTTACTAAAATATTCAACATAAAGGGGTTGTTGGACTGTAGTACAAGTTGAAAACACTCGTACATTAAGATTTAGGCAAAAACAGTCTTTAATTATTAGGGTCTTCCGTCTTCAGCGGAAGACCCTTCTATTATTCTATTGTTTCTTTTTCACTTTTCTTATTCTTATTATTATAATTCTTTTTTTTTCTTACCGATTTTGTGCAGACGATTTCTCAGAGATGTCTCGGTCGATTCCATTCAAATTTTCAATATAAACGTGTTTTTAGCTAAAGCTGATATATAATTTTTATTTTTTGAAAAAACACTTCCGGTCAGAAGTTATCGTCCGTTTACGATTTTAAAAAGTCAATTTTGTCTGTCGGGTTTCTCAAAAACGAGTAAAGATAACACTACTGGCTCTAAAAACCCCTGTCCGTATGAAAATCCCCTGTCTTCCCCTGTCACCCCCTGTGTTTTCACTGTCATCCCCTGTACATCCCCTGTGTGCCACTGTACGGAGCCCCTGTATACCCTGTCATCCCCTGTGCGCCACTGTACACAACCCCTGTGTGCCATTGTAAGCCCCTGTCACCCCCTGTACGCCCCTGTCATCCCCTGTAAGCCACTGTATACCCCTGTGCATGCCCCTGACATCCCCTGTACGGCTTTTGACTGGGGTTTTTTTCAATTACATTTTCTTAATTCAACTATTGAAATCACATTTGTTATATTTTGAGCTATATTTGCACTCAACAGCGCCGAATCACAAGACACACTGTTATCGTAATTTTAGAAATCTCATGTTTTAGTTGATAATTTATTGATACTTCAATAATCATGCTAACAACTAAAGATTTGAGATTCACCGGGTGGTAAAACTCAGGTGAGGGCGGGAATTACTTTTTATATTAGGTGTGCAAGCCCTTAGGGCATGTAGTCCTTTGGAGCTCGGGAACATCGCTACTCCCTAATGTTTGAAAAACAGACATAAAAATACAACATAGAGTGAATTATTCAATTTTTAAAATTGTCTACAGAAATATGTACACTTAACTTATGAATATCTTAAGCCTATGAATCATATGATTCTTGGTAATAAACAACACACTAGAGACTAAGATCAAGCGCGGCACATGGTTTTTAATTTTGTATATATCTAAACATGTAGGAGCGAACTAAAACCAATAAATCAGTCAGAATATAGAATTTATAATCAGCTATGTAACGATAGAGTACACCTTTCTTCTTTTTTCTAACCAAGTTCTTGGTTATACCTTTATCAATTTCCCGTGAATAGCAAAATAAAGCTTCAATAGCTTATATAAATTTGCCTAAGAAATTATGTTAATATATTTGTTCAATACGTTTCTGACCGGCTTATTGGATTCCTGAATTGAATTCAAACTGATGTTTTAATCTCATCAATTTCATTAATTTCCAAAATCTAATTGGCATACCTCTTTTTACTGCAAAGTGGAAGATATCAAAGATAATTTGATTAATTGCCAGTGAACAGAAATCTGTCGCCAAGGTTAGAAAATGTAAATGTGTTTTCTCTACATGTAGAAGGTTTTATAGATATTGAGAAATTTAAAAAAAACTGATTAGTAGAGAGGGACAGACAGACAGACAGACAGACAGACAGAGAGTTTGCATTGATTTTGAATTAAATTTATTAATTATATAGTTTACCCGGGAATTAACTTCCTAATAATTTTTATTACCTATTCTTTATCATTCCACAGCCCTGGTCAGAACATACACATCATACATGTAAATGTAGAACGTGTTTTCTATACATGTAGCCTAAGGAGTTTATACAGAGAGAGAGAGAGAGAGAGAGAGAGAGAGAGATATTGCATTGATTTTTAATCAAAAGTTTCTAATAGTTTAACCGGGAATTAATTTCCTAATAAGTAAACATGCAATCCTAATTAATTTTCATAACCAATTTTCTATAATTATTTAGATTAACTTAGAGCTGTCATATTGATTTTTGATACATCAATGGTTTATACTAGACCAGATCAATTGATCAAAGAACTTGAAGACACATGATTAACAACTAGCTGATTGAAGCTACAGTTTTCAAAGGAGAGGATGTTGACATTATTTCACTCGGTCAGTGATTATATAATAGGTACTGTACACAGCCCTCCTTGACAATTTGCAGTTCACGGTAGCAAGAGATGATAGACACACGTGTACATGTATATATACACACAGTTCCTCAGATCTGAATGGTCGCTCAGTGATTATATAATAGCTATATACTGTATACAGCCCTTCTTGACAATTTGCAGTGCACGGTAGCGAGATTAAGAACAATGAGGTGACAGACACACGTGTACTTGTATAGACACACACGTTCTCAGGTCTGGAGGCTCGGTAATGCTACAATAATGCAATATGTTGTTTAAACACCCCTTATGACCTTTTTCCTAGTCTGTCAAGTAAAGAAACAAGAAATTGAAAATTTCAATTTTTCAGTTCTGAGAATTTCAAACATGAAAAGATTGAAGAGCTTTAAATTCAGAACATTATTTGGCAAAGTGATATGAATTAAAACTGTATATTGCTCTTTTATATTTTTTTATTTTTCAAATGAAATAATGCATGCGTGTATAATTAAATGGTACCCCGTTACCGGCATTTGCATACAGTCATGCATTAAATCATTCATTAACGGTAGCATTGCTCTACAGTGTATATGCATGAGGACAATTCTATAGAATAATGCATATAGATAACTAAACTGAAAAATGCACGCTAGCTGATAGAAGTTAAAAGTGGCAATGGACCGGTCTAATCCCCCTTTCCGAAAAAAATCAACTCTCTCTCTCTCTCTCTCTCTCTCTCTCTCTCTCTCTCTCATGATTTATAAAAAAAACAATACTGACAGCAAGTATCAGCGATTTACTTGAACTTTGTTAAGGCTGTTTAATTCTTTGCATCATTACACTGGTCAAAACAGTCAAAATATAGGTGATTATTTCATCATTTCGATCGGTGTGTGGTTATCTGCACGTGCTGGTAATATTGTGTTAGTATGCGTTTTATCTCAGTCAGGTTACATGGCACAGAACATTGCAGGTTTCATGCACTCCTCCGCTTATTTTTCTTTCTTTTTTTTTTCTTTTTTTTTTAATTACAAATTACAGAACACGGTCATTTGTATAAATGCATGTAATAAAATAAGCGGTTTATCGGTATAGAAGTATATCATTATTTGTGTCAATGTTGAGTCAAAATTATTTACGTTTGTAATAATATTGCCCTCTATAGAATGCAAAGAAAAACAAGCACCGTCTAAAACATGAGTGCTAAATATAAATTTTTAAAAATCCGAATTAATTAAAAGCTATTTATTTACTTAGCGAGCAGTTAAAGACCGTACAGGGGATGTCAGGGGCATGCACAGGGATATACTGTGGCTTACAGGGGATGACAGGGGCGTACAGGGGGTGACAGGGGCTTACAGTAGCACACAGGGGTTGTGTACAGTGGCGCACAGGGGATGACAGGGTATACAGGGGCTCCGTACAGTGGCACACAGGGGATGTACAGGGGATGACAGTGAAAACACAGGGGTTGACAGGGGAAGACAGGGGATTTTCATACGGACAGGGGTTTTTAGAGCCAGAAGCGTAAAAGGCTGAAATTTTCAGAGATGATAGAACTACCGTTTTTCTGGTGCACCTCAGTATAGAGAATGTCCGCCGTCACTTCCGGTCGTCACCGGAAGGAAATTTCAAAAATTGAATTTTTTGACTTTTTTATTTTTTAATATATTTGTTCGAAATTTTTACACCTTATAGTGACCCTTTCACTGATTCAGAATATGTAATTTGTTTTAAAATCGATCAAGGCATTCTCGAGAAATTAGGCGTCAAAGTTCTGAAGCGAGAGTCCGAGTAGCTCAGTCGTTAGAGTCGTGGTCATGTGCCTAGGCGACCCGGGTTCGAGCCCCGAGTGCCGAATTTCTTTCCCCCTCTTTTTGTGCTTAGATCTGATTTTTTTATCTTTAAAATGATGGATTCTGTTCTTTTCTGTTTTGATTTAGTAAAAGAAGTTACAATAATATCGCTTTTCCCCGTATTTGAGTATTGAGATCCATAGCTATGTATTCATACTGAAATAAAGTTAACATGTTGAAAAAAATCAAAAGTTACATCTTTAAAACAACGCTTATACATTGTTCTAACATATGTATTTTGTTTAAAAATTGTGTAATATGTGATATTTAGAATTTAATATTCTCCGTTTAATATAGAAGTCACTGACCGACCCCCCCCCCCCCATTCATAAAATCATTTAGTTTTTCTGACCCGATTTTACTTGATCTTTGATCTTGGACCTTTAATATCAACTTAGTATCATTCTAGATTACTGTACTAATTACCAGACCAATTCGTTCATTATTAACAGAGTTATGAACTTTTTGGCATTTGAGCTTCCATCGTCGAGTTTGACATGTACTGTACAAAAAAAATCTAACTCCCGAGTCCTTCACTCAATGCTAATGAAAATTCGTGAATATAAACCTCGGACCCCATTCTTATTGTCTGTCAAATATGCAGCGGATTGAACAATTAAGAAGAATCAAACGTCGCTTATAGCCTATACGCGGAAATAAAATTTACACACTACACGCACTGACCCCCCCCCCCCCCTATTCACAAAATCATTAAGTTTTTATGGACTGATTTGACTGAATCTTTCATCTTGGACCTTTATTTTCAACCTAGTACCATTCTAGATTACTGTACTAATTACCAGACCCATTCGTTCACTTTTAAGAGAGTTATGACTATTTTGACATTTGAGTTTTGATTGGCGTGCTTCACATGTACTGTAGAAAAAAATTCTAACTCCCGAGCCCTTCACTCAATCCCAATGAAATTTTGTGTAAATGTACCTCGGACCCCATTCTTATTATCTGACAAATATGCAGCGGATTGAACAATTCAGAAGAAATTCCTGAGATCAAGCGGCAAGTATAGCCTGTACGAGGACTTAAAATGTACACAGTACAAGGGATGTAAGCAGCCGCGTAATATTTCTGTTGCATGTATATTTCTTGTTTTCCGTTTAGTCTGTATCTACGATAGCGTGTGAACTACTTATGAATGTTAGAACTGTGGAAATTACTGTCATCAAATTTTGACCGAATAAAATTACGTGTTACTGATTTCGTTATTTCTACATTTATAATGATTTTATCAATCCTGTTGAAATAAAACAGTCAAACACAATAATAAACGACACGAAAAAAAATCTCAACACTGAAATACATGTGTAAAATGCATCAGTCATTGTTTTAGGACTTTACTTCCCCTAATTGTCGTTAACCGAATCCGAGATCCACACCTCAAAATTCTACTTTCGATTTATTTACGACGAAAATCAAGCTCGGGTCTTTTCACCCCCCTCCAGACGAAAACACGCATCAATATTTCAAATGACATCGCACTGTTACCAAACCTGTGTAGTCAGACATCTCACACATCGTTCCTCATCTCATACAAAAATTCAGCTCCTCTCCCGGGCGGAAACGCCCCAAATTCAAAGAGAAATTCGGGAATTATTTCGCGTCAGCCATGTTTTGACGTGAACCTTTGCTGAAATACTGTTATGACACCTGCAAAGGCCATGCCGGAGCCAAGATTTCTTCTTTCTCTCTATTTCTTTCTCTCCATTTTTTTTTTTTTTTTTTATTTTCTTACTAAAATATTCAACATAAAGGGGTTGTTGGACTGTAGTACAAGTTGAAAACACTCGTACATTAAGATTTAGGCAAAAACAGTCTTTAATTATTAGGGTCTTCCGTCTTCAGCGGAAGACCCTTCTATTATTCTATTGTTTCTTTTTCACTTTTCTTATTCTTATTATTAGGGTCTTCCGTCTTCAGCGGAAGACCCTTCTATTATTCTATTGTTTCTTTTTCACTTTTCATATTCTTATTATTATTCTTTTTTTTTCTTACCGATTTTGTGCAGACGATTTCTCAGAGATGGCTTGATAGATTTTATTCAAATTTTCAAGATTAACGTGTTTTTATCTGAAGTTTATTGTTTTTTATCCATTTCTGAAAATACACTTCCGGTCGGAAGTTATCGTCCGTTTACGACTTTAAAAAGTCAATTTTGTCGGCGACGTTTCTCAAAAACGAGAAAAGATATAGGGCTGAAATTTTTAGAGAAGATAGATCTACCGTTTGTCTGGTGCAACACACTCACTAAAATGTCCGCCCTCACTTCCTGTCGTTTTTGGAAGAAAATTTCAAAAATTGATTTTTTCGACTTTTTTATTTTTTTTTATTTTTCTTTGAAATTTTAACACCTTATAGTGACCCTTTTACTGTTTAAGAATATGTAATTAGTTTTAAAATCGATCAAGGCATTCTCGAGAAATTAAGCGTGAAAGTTCTGAAGCGGAGTCCGAGTAGCTCAGTCGATATAGTCATGGACATGGCCCAGGCGACCCGGGTTCAAGCCTCGAGTGCCGCGAAACTTTTTTCATTTTTTTTTCGCTTAGATCTACGATTTTATCTTTGAATTGACAAGTTAAATCTAATCTATTCAAAAATCGGACGGAAGACCCACTCGTTGCTCGCAACGAGATCGAATCTAGTTAGGGTCTTCCGTTTTCAACGGAAGACCCTCTTGTTATTCTTCGGTTTCTTTTTATTAGGGTCTTCCGTTTCCAACGGAAGACCCTCTTGTTATTCTATTGTTTCTTTTTATTATTATTATTATTATTATTCTTTTTCTTTATTTTTCTGACTTTTTTAAAGCTTAATATCTCAAAAAGTTTTCAACGGATTTACATGAAACTTTTAGGGATTATGAAGCATTATTGTCCCTTAAAGATGTTAAATTTTAAACTACAACGTCACTTCCGTTTTTACGTTACGTCAATTTTTAAATTTTAAAAAAGTGATTTTGTCCAGGGCGTTTTTCAAAAACGCTTCAAGATAAAGACTTTGGATTTTCTGTGTTGAAGCATTGGTCGTTTTTATTTGGACATAAGGCTGGAATTTAGTTTCCGTCAATTCTGGTCTAAACCGGAAGTGTTTTAAAATTTTCGAATTTTCGAATTTTTCGTTTCAATTTCAAATATTTACGAGGTTTGTAGAGTTGGTTACGCTGAATACGAAACTGAAATCCGTTTGAAAATCGGACGATGCATGACAGAGATATCGGGGTTTAAAAACTGATTTTTCCGGAAATTTTTATTCCGCGTCCTGGATTAAAAAAATAGCGTATTGTTCAAAGTAAAATTAACTCGTACCAAAAAATAATTGTTAAGTCGTACCTGAACACATTCGGATTTATTTTGTTCAGTCGTTCTTAAAATCAGAAAGGTTTTTGTTAAGTCGTACTTAAAATTATTCGTATTTTGTTAAGTCGTACCAGGAATATTCGATTTTTTTCATCTTTTTATATTAGTTACTCTTGTTATTGGTTTAAGAGCTCTGCCTCTTACAGGAACTTCCAGCTTTACTTCGGACACTTAAGGAAGACCCACTCGTTGCTTTGCAACGAGCTTTGCTCTAGTTATTATTATTTTTCTTTTTCTTTATTTTTCTGACTTTTTCAAAGCTTAATATCTCAAAAAGTTTTCAACAGATTAACATGAAACTTTCAGGGATTATAAGGCATTATTGTGCCTCAAAATTTTAAAATTTTCAACTACAACGTCACTTCCGTTTTTGCGTTACGTCAATTTTTAAATTTTAAAAAAGTAATTTTGTCCAGGGCGTTTTTCAAAAACGGTTCAAGATAAAGACTTGGAATTTTCTGTGTTGAAGCAATGATCGTTTTTATTTGGACATAAGACTGGAAATTAGTTTCCGTCACTTCCGGTCTAAACCGGAAGTGTTTTAAAATTTTCGAATTTTCGAATTTTTCGTTTTAATTTAAAATGTTTACGAGGTTTGTAGAGTTTGTTATGCTGAACACGAATCTGAAATCCGTTTGAAAATCGGACGATGCATTACAGAGATATTGGGGGTTAAAAATTGTTTTTTCCGGAAATTTTGATTCCGCGTCCTTGGTTTAAAAAATAGCGTAATGTTCAAAGTTAAATTAAATCGTACCAAAAATAATCGCTAAGTCGTACTTGAACACATTCGGATTTTTTTGTTAAGTCGTTCTTGAAATCAGAAAGGTTTTTGTTAAGTCGTACGTAAAATCATTCGTATTTTGTTAAGTCGTACCAGGAATAATTCGATTTTTTTCATCTTTTTATTTTAGTTACTCTTGTTATTGGTTTAAGGGCTCTGCTTCATACAGGAACTTCCAGCTTTACTTCCGATATTAACGGAAGACCCACTCGTTGCTTTGCAACGAGCTTTGCTCTAGTTATTATTATACTTTTTCTTTTTTTTTCTGACTCCTTCTCGGCTTTATAACTCAAAAAGTTTCCAACCGATTTTAATGAACATTTCAGAGATAATGTGAAACTATTATCCCTCAAAGATGTTAAAGTTTTCTTGACAACGTCACTTTCGTTTTTACGTTACGTCATTTTTAAAATTTTCAAAAAGTCATTTTGTCCGCGGCGTTTCTCAAAAACGCTTTAAGATAGAAGCTTGAAATTTTAAATGGTTATGATTTGATCGATTTACCTCTGTAATAAGGCTCGAAATGAAAATCTGTCACTTCCGGTCGAAACAGGAAGTGAAACAAATTTTTCGAAAAAATGAATTTTCAGATCAAATCAAAAATGAATATGTGTTTTGTAGAGCTTATTAAGTTGAATCTAACACTGAAAGCCGTTTCAAAATCGGACGATGCATTACAGAGATATCGGGGTTTAAAAATTGATTTTTCCGGAAATTTTCATTCTGCGTCCTTGGTTTAAAAAATAGCGTAATGTTAAAAGTAAAATTAACTCGTACTATAAATAATTGTTAAGTCGTACTGTAACATATTCGGATTTTTTTTGGTTAAGTCGTTCTTAAAATCGGAAAGGTTTTTGTTAAGTCGTACTTAAAATCATTCGTATTTTGTTAAGTCGTACCAGGAATATTCGATTTTTTTCATCTTTTTATTTTAGTTACTTTTGTTATTGGTTTAAGAGCTTTGCTTCTTACAGGAACTTCCAGCTTTACTTCCAACATTAACGGAAGACCCACTCGTTGCTTTGCAACGAGCTTTGCTCTAGTTATTAGGGTTTTCCGTTTTTCAACGGAAAACCCTTCTGTTATTCTACTGTTTCTTATTATTATTTTTTTTTTTCCCGCAAATTTTGTGCACGAGATTTCTCGAACATTTTTTGTCTGATTGCTATGAAACTTTCAGGGTATGTAGATGATATTAATATCTCTAGACGTTTTTTTCAAATTTTTAAATTTTACTTCCGGTTATGAGTTATTGCCCTTTAATTGAAAATTGGGGGGTCTTTTGTCCAGAGTTGATCTCGGAAACTACAAAAGATAGTTGCATGAAATTTAGCAGAATTGTTGGTAACATTTTATAGTTTTGCTGGCATGAAAATTTTGGCAAAATGTGTTTTAGTTTTTAAGCTATTTGCTGGTAAAGTTTAAGGTTTTGGGGGGTCTGAAATTTTGTTGCTTTTTGTATAATAACCTTTAAACTAAAAATATTTTGTTAATACATATAGAACAAAAGTTGTTTAGAATAACGAGAGCTTTCATTTAAAATTAAGAAAAAAGGGCTGGCCCCTATAATTAGGGGTCAGCAGCTCATACACGTATTTTTTTGATAGCAAAAATCGTTATCATTTTATGAAAAAAAATTAATTCAGTTATTGTTAATATATTAATTAATGTCATTTGGTATCAAATTTAAAAAGTTCTGTGCCCTATTTTTTTCAAATTTCATAAAACAAATATGTGAGAATCGTACATGAACGAGTTAATATGTCTACATAGACACACAAGCGAACAAATGCCACTTTAAGGCCCAGGCATTTACTGCATTCCGTTGTGTTGCGTCTTATATAAATTGTTGTGATTCAATTTCATTTTTTTTTTCATCTATATCATTTATGAATTCAATGAACACACATTATTTAAACGTTCTATGTGCAACTATTTGTCGGGGCGCCCCTGTATGTAACCCCCGCCCGCGCGTCGAATGTAAACAGTAACGAACGGCATGACATTGTAGAAAAGAGAGAGCCGTAATGCAGAAGAGAAGTTGTGTATTCTTTCGGTGTACACATGCATTTTCAAGTTACTGTGAAACATATGAACATGCACAGGGAACAATACTACATATTTGTACAAGGAGGGATATATTCTCGTGTGAATCGTTTACGAGGAAATTCTGACAGCCACACTTCTGTCGACCATGTCGACGGATGTTTATGTTTCCATTGATCAGCCGTTGATAAGCTACGAAAAGATGGACATTAAAGTGTGTGATCTATGTGGATGTTACTGAAGAAGGTGAGGATTTTTATTTCTTTTAAAGTTTCTTGTCTATAGTGGTTAAAATGTCAGCATGTTAACTGGTTAACATTTAGTCTATAGATGTACATGTAAGTACGTGCACACTGTCACTATGTATGATATTTTTCTAGTCCAGACAATATAAATCCTTTTAATAGAATTGAATTCCAAATGTTTTACCTTTCACTTGTTTTTTTTTTTCTTTCCTTTTTACCAGAATTTTGTGTAAATTACAATTCAATTTATTGAGAAAATCCACATGTGGCAAAAGTCATACATACAGTATACAAATATACATGTAGTTGGTACTGTACGTAGATTTTCTTATGTTATGTGCATCACGTATGAATTTACAAATATATCTTGATGATTTAACATCTGCTGGGTTTAGAATTTTATAAGAATTACAGAGTTAGATGTTTTTGTTATGGTGTGGGTGTTTGTTTACTAACGTGTAATTTTTACATTGTTTACTAGATGTTTAGACTTGCTCGAGGTTCATGGGTGACTGGAAAGGATGACCGAATTTATCTATTTAAAAAAAAATCAGATTGTGAATTTTCAACTCAAAATTCAAAGCAGGGTCTAATTAGAAACATATGATCATATTCTTGTGCGGAAGACTCCAAATGTAGACATAAATACCCTGTAGACATACATGTAACATCAAGTAAATAAAATTGTATATACTTCAGACTTCAGAGTTAAAACATGACTAAAAAGTCTTTAATATTTTTATGATGCAGATCAATGTATCATTAGAGAGGTTTAGCAGACCAACGGGTACCCGGTACATGTACTTGTACATGTAGGTTACAAGTTAGAACTATGCGTACCACTCTACCAGTTCACATAATTTTTCTTGTTTAGCAGTTTTGATGTGTACTTAAATTGTCCTTGTTAATGTTTTAAATGTAATTTTTATATTCTCTTTTTTTAATCTGACTACTGGCAGTACTGGCATGCCAGCAGTTCTTGTCGAGGACCATTTCTCGCTGGTGCAATGTTACATCATATTTTCGTATATAATTTTATGTGTTGATAAAATGACGTAACAATGCACTGATGAAAAATGGTTCTCAATGATAACTGATCGCACGCCAATATTGATTAATTACAGACAAAAACTGAAGGTTGCAAGTGTTATTTTTTATTTAACACCATTGTTTAAAATAACTTTTTATATATGTGACGGTCAGACCGGTTTAAATACCAGTGTTCAGTTGGTAGAGCACCTGACTAGAGATTCAGGGGGCCCAGGTTTAATTCCTGGTTTGGTCCTTCATTATTTCTCCCATCCTGTGACAATATTAAGGCTTGGACGATTCTGTACTTAGCCGATTCGGTACATATCACGATACATGAGATGCGATACGATACATATCACGATACATTGCAACTAAATGAAAACATGTATAAGGGTTAAAAATTTATTCAATCTGTCGATGTATTACCGCATGTCAAAAGTTATTTTGATATATTTAAAATGAGCGTTGCACAATTTACAAATTACTTAAGTCTTATATACACTACTTTTTGCCAGATACATGAAGCTCAGTTGGTAGAGCACTTGACTAGAGATTCAGAGGGCAAGGTTCGAATCCAGTCTGTTCTGTCATTATTTCTCCCATCTTGTACATTTATATCAGATATATTACAGATGATTATGGGTCATCACATGTTTTGCAAGATGCAATAATTGTATTAAAACCTTTACTTTACAACACAATACATTTAAGTGAATATTTATGTCTCTTGATATTATTTGGTGTGGTGCTCTTGACAGCATCGCATTCAAGTCAGTGTTAGCTACATTATGCATAAACAATTTTACCCGCTCCTAAACCACAAACTTTCTTATTAGTGGATTCAGCTTATACCGCTGATTGGCTGCTGTTGCAGCAGACTTATAATATATGCACGCACAAAACACAATGAACTTATCAGAGAATGAAAAATTCATCGAGTTACTTTCAACTGTTGGAATTTTGATATTTTTTAAAAATGTATACTTGTGACAAAACATATAATTATGTGGTACATACAGCTGTAGCTTTATGAAGAAAATTTGGGTTAGACATATATATAGCAACCATGCAAGTAAATGATATTAACTAAAACTTCCAATTTATGACGCACAAAATATACGCTACTTTTATAGAGATTGACATACATGTAATGTAACACATTCTGTGAAAAATAATCTATTAAAAATTCTTCATTGAGTTTACTCATACATGTTTTATGCTTATTACACATAGTATTGTATTTAAAACATGTAATTTAAAAGAAAAGAAACCAAAACCCTCGCCAAATTTATTTGCCAAAAAAAACCCCGGTAGAATTGATAAAACATGCGGGTATACCAGAAGGAAATACATGTACTTTGACGCTGTTCAGATGGGTAATATTCCTTTGTAATTTTCGAATTGAAATTTTTGACTGTTGCACTACAAGAAATAAACTCTAGCTCTCTTTCTCTCTCAAACTCTCTCTCAATCTGATAAGTGTCTATACCTAAGAAATTTTTTTAATATTAAATTATGACTTGATATGCAAATTTTTGATCTTGTACTGCCTAAATGTTATGTCATATATTGGAATATGTAATACTTATTACACTGCATGGTCAGTGTATTTTTTCCAGAAATAATATGCATATGTTAATGTAAACACAGCTATTACTAGTACATGTATGTAAACACAGCTAATTATTTTTTTTTTATTTCAGCTAAAAACGGACTCTTGTTCTGACATGGCACCACATGGCTTTTACCTGTTGATTCTTGTGGGTCAGCTCTTGAGATTAACCTGTCACCTCTATCCACATGCATATTCCTTGTGTTCTACAGACTTTTTACCGGTAATTCAAATTAAATCGGATAATGCATGAACAATAATGGAACTTGAAGAAAGCATCATCCCATGTTGTGGTTTGTGTTTGATAAGAAATTATGAAAAACAAAATTAAGGCTATTTAAAGAAATTCATAATTGTTGTGAAAATTTGTTTTTCAATAAAAGTATGCAATTATGTTTCCTTTATTTTTTATTTTATAAAGGTATTTAGATGTGTTTACATAATTGAACCCCCCCCCATCCAATTGTCTGCATTAAGATTACATGTAGGATATGTAAATGTACATTTGACTTTGAAATAACATCTGCTATGATAATTACTTTTGAAATGAACAAGAAACAACCTATTTCTACCTTTCTAAGGTATATATGCATAAAAAAAGGAGAAAAACATGTCAAATTTTGAACATTTTTCATGGAGATCAACTCTGTCTCCAGCTACCTGGGTGTTTGAATTTTATTTTAATTTAAGGCAGATGTCTAACTTGTAGGTTGTATCTTACTGTTTTAGCATGGATAGAAGGAGACTAGAAATCAAAATAGATTAGATATTCACTAAATATGATTGTTAGCTTACTTTTTTTCATAAAAACAAGAAATCACAAGCAGGACAGCTGTCTATTTGTTAATTAAAATGGTGTAAATCATAAAATAAACAAATAATTAGGATCAAATTTTAGAATCATTGATGATTGTTTTCAAATATGTGTGAGAAATGACTCAAGGAAATTGCCATAAGTTTCATAAAATTAGGTAAAACATTTTTAACCATGACTTTTTATGAAATTCAAAAGATGGGGGGGGGGGGGGTATACATGTAAGGATATTTCTAAGTGATGTGAAGCTTTTTTCATGATTATATAATGTAGATGCATGTTGTATTGAATAAGGTTTCTTTTTAAAGGTGGTTGAACAACAATTGACCTCTAAAAGGTCAGGTAAAGATGTTTTACTATTGAGAACCCTGTAAATCTGTGTTTACTAATGGAAATTGGAAATGGGGGGTTCACTTAAATGGCCATATTTTTATTAAACCTCAATGGAATTTGCAATATGTGGTATTCTTTTTCTCAGAATTGCATTAGCTTTCTTATTCTAAGACAAACCGTCTTTTCATAAAATGTTAGTGTACTAAGTTAAAGGTACAAGGAACAGTTTCGGATAAAGAACCGTCAATATTTTTGTAAAATTGATAGTGACTGTACTTGAAGATTTACCAGTGTTGCGTAGATTCATGAAATGAATTTTGATGTTTATCAATAGTTAATGGGATGTCTCTTGTTGGAATTGGTAAGGCCTAAAAAAAAAATTAGTGTGTTTAGGGTAACAGTGATGAAAAAAATTTGGTTAGGTAGGTGGAGATTTTTTTTTATTTTATCTATTTTTTTTGCCTGAATCCTAAGAATGTTTGTTTGTTTCATATTTAAAAACATTTTTTATTGGAAATAAGATAAAATTCAGTCGGATAAAATCAGGCATCTAAAAATGGTAGGATCGGGCCATTTTTGTAGGTTAGGTCGGGTTACCCGAAACACACAACTTTTTTTTTTAGGCCTAAGCAATATTAAGGCCCCTAATTTTAAGTACATGAGAAGCAGTAATAAATTGTGAAACTTGCAGCTTTGACTGTTGTGTTGACTTTACACAGTGAAATTGAAGGTTACAAACGGGAGGTTATATAACATGAAATGGAGGTGGATGGGATATTATATGCCTATTTAGTATCTACTGGGTATGAGGACAAAAGCAAGTTTATTGTCCCCCAAGACAGCAACTATTTCATGAGGCAAAGCCAAGGGAAATAGTTACTGTGGGGTGGGACAATAAACTTGCTTTTGTCCAAATAGTCAGTTAATTGGTATATTATTATTTCGAATAAAACTTTATTTGTCAGCGATGCAGAATTTCTTGATGATAAACAAATTAGAGTTATCAAATTTTGTATTTAATGCGGTGATCTGATTAGGTCAGAGGTGTTCAGAGTTTAAAAAGGAGGGAAATCAAATTCTGCTGATGAATGGTTTTGATGACTATTCACCATGGGCAGATAGCATGGATACTATTTCAAATTAGATAGAAAAGCATTAGTATGTGTGGGCGCCTTCTAGTGATCAGTTTGTCCGTCTGTCCATCCGAGATCGCTTGACCGGGGATAGCTTCTCTCCCCTTGGACCAATCTGGCTCATACCTCATCCACAGGGTTCCTTTGGGTTAAGGATGTGCAGTGACCTTGAACCATGTTGTTAGGTATAAGGTTAAGGTCATAGTAGAATTTACATATATAAAATCCTTGTCTGGGGCATATCTTCTCTCCCTTTGGTCCAATCTGGCTAATACTCACAGACTGTCTCTATCGTTAATCGATGAGCAGTGACCTTGCATGAAATTTCTAGGTAAAGGGTGAAATATCATATCGGATCATGCAAAAATCCTTTTTTCAGAGCATATATACTTTCTACTAACTCCTATTTGGCTCAGACTTCACATAAGCAGAGCTTTTGAGTAAAGGGTGTGTAGTGACCTTGAACCTATTTTCAAGGTAAACTGTGAAGGTCATAGCAGAATTATATTTAAAAAATCCTTGACTGGAGTACATCTTATCTCCCTTTGCTCCAATCAGGCTCATACTTCACCCACATGATGCCTTTGATCAAAGGATATGCAATGACCTCGAATGATATTTGTAGGTCAAGTGTCAAGGTCATATCAGATCACTAAAAAATCCATATTTTAAGAGCATATATATACTCTCCTTTTAGCCCCTAATTGGCTAATATTTTGCCTAAACAGAGCTTATTGGTTAATGGCATGCAGTGACCTTGAACCATGTCAATGTGAAGGTCATAGCAGATCTTAATAAAATTAGTTTTAGACAGAAGATTATTTCCTGGATATGCTTAATCTTGGTCTGATTGAACAAAAATGCCTGTGTGTTAGGGGCAGTGAAATTGAATTAGAAGTTCTATGCCAGCTGGAAAAATTTCAAGTTATAGGTCAAGGTCAAAGCAAAATTCTCTGAAATAACATCAGCGGGGCCCTTTGAAATGTTCACCATTTCAATGTTGTCTGGTTCATAGTAATTTCAAATAAAAATATTCACAGAGGAATAATAAAATAAAGTAAACTATACATCGATAAGTTTCTGACAATTGATGATGCAACAAGCACATAGTACGAAAGGTCAACCCTTTGAAAAGCAGTGTAGAGGAAATGTTGCTCAGATTTATGTTTTAAACAAAATTGATTTTTAAGGAAATTTTAATTTTGCATTCTGGGTTAAGAAATTAGATGTTAGTTCCAGGTAAAGTTAACTTTTACCTAAAATGAAGTCAAATTTCTTAAGTCGTACTTAAACACATTCGGATTTTTTTGTTAACTCGGTCTTGAAATGTTTATGTTTTTTTGTTAATTTGTACTTAAAACCATTCGGATTTTGTTAAGTCGTACCAAGAATCATTCGATTTTTAAAATCTTTTTTGTACTTAAGTTACTTTTGTCATTAGATTAAGAACACTGCTTCTTAGAGGTACTTCTAGCATTACTTTCGACATTAGCGGAAAACCCACTCGTTGCTTTGCAACGAGCTTTGCTCTAGTTATTATTATTCTTTTTCTTTTCTTCTGACTCCTTTTTTGCTTCATAACTCAAAAAGTTTTTAACCGATTTTGATGAAATTTTCAGAGATGTTTGCAAGTTGGCGTCCCTCAAAAATGTTAAAGTTTTATAAAGAACGTCACCTCTGTTTTGACATGACGTCATTTTTAAAAATTTCAAAAAGTCATTTTGTCCCGGACTTTTCTCAAAAACGCTTTAAGAAAGAGGCTTGAAAATTTCAATGGTGATGATTTGGTCTATTTACCTCTGTAATAAGGCTGGAAATGAAAATCTGTCACTTCCGGTCGAAACCGGAAGTGAAACAAATTTTCCGAAAAAATGAATTTTCTGATCAAATGAAAAATGAATATGTGTTTTGTAGAGCTTAATTAGCTGAATCAAACACTGAAAGTTGTTTTATAATCGGACGATGCATTACAGAGATATCGGGGTTTAAAAATTGATTTTTCCGGAAATTTTGATTCCGCGTCCTTGGTTTAAAAAATAGCGTAATGTTCAAAGTAATATTAACTCGTACCAAAAATAATTGTTAAGTCGTACTTGAACAATTCGGATTTTTTTTGTTAAGTTGTTCTTGAAATCGGAAAGGTGTTTGTCAAGTCGTACTTAAAATCATTCGTATTTTGTTAAGTCGTACCAGGAATAATTCGATTTTTTTTATCTTTTCATTTTAGTTACTCTTGTTATTGGTTTAAGAGCTCTGCTTCTTACAGGAACTTCCAGCTTTACTTCCGACATTAACGGAAGACCCACTCGTTGCTTTGCAACGAGCTTTGCTCTAGTTCTTATTATTATTCTTTTTTTTTCTTACCGATTTTGTGCAGACGATTTCTCAGAGATGGCTTGATAGATTTCATTCAAATTTTCAAGATTAACGTGCTTTTATCTGAAGTTTATTGTTTTTTCTCCATTTTTGAATATACACTTCCGGTTGGAAGTTATCGTCCGTTTACGATTTTAAAAAGTCAATTTTGTCGGCGACGTTTCTCAAAAACGAGAAAAGATATAGAGCTGAAATTTTCAGAGAAGATAGATCTACTGTTTTTCTGGTGCAACACACTCACCAAAATGTCCGCAGTCACTTTCTGTCGTTTTTGGAAGAAAATTTCAAAAATTGATTTTTTCGACTTTTTTATTTTTTGATATTTTTTTTTTTTAAATTTTACACCTTATAGTGACCCTTTCACTGATTCAGAATATGTAATTTGTTTTAAAATCGATCAAGGCATTCTCGAGAAATTAAGCGTCAAAGTTCTGAAGCGAGAGTCCGAGTAGCTCAGTCGATAGAGTCGTGGACATGGCGAAAGCGACCCGGGTTCAAGCCTGGAGTGCCGCAAAATTTTTTTTACTATTTTTCGCTTAGATGTACTTTTTTATCTTTGAATTGATAAGTTTGATCAAATTTATTCAAAAATAGCACGGAAGACCCACTCGTTGCTCGCAACGAGATCGAATCTAGTTCTTATTATTATTATTAGGGTCTTCCGTCTTCAGCGGAAGACCCTTCTATTATTGTAATGTTTCTTTTTCACTTTTCTTATTATTATTATTATTATTATTCTTTTTTTGTCTTACAAATTTTGTGCAGGCGATTTCTCAGAGATGACTCGTTTGATTTCCTTCAAATTTTCAGGGCTGATGCTTAGTCATTTGAATTTTATACCGCCGGAACGATTTTTAAAAATTCACTTCCGGTCGGAAGTTATCGTCGTTTTACGATTTTTAAAAGTCAATTTTGTTGGCGATGATTCTCAAAAACGATCAAAGATAGAGAACTGAAATTTTCAGAGATGATAGATCTAGCAATATCCTCGTGAACCTCGGTCAAGAGAATGTTGGCCGTCACTTCCGGTCGTCACCGGAAGCAAATTTAAAAAATGAAAATTTTCAACTTTTTGTTTAGATATATTTTTTCAAATTAAATGATAGTGACCCTTTTACTGATTCAGAATATGCAATTTGTTTTAAAATCGATCAAGGCGTTCTCGAGAAATTAAGCGTCAAAGTCCTGAAGCGAGAGTCCGAGTAGCTCAGTCGATAGAGTCGTGGACATGGCCCAGGCGTCCCGGGTTCAAGCCCCGAGTGCCGCAATTTTTTTTTTCTCTTTTTTTTCGGTTAGATCTACGATTTTATCTTAAAATTGATAAGTTTAGTCTAATCTATTCAAAAATCGGACGGAAGACCCACTCGTTGCTCGCAACGAGATCGAATCTAGTTATTATTCTTTTTTTTTCTTACCGATTTTGTGCAGACGATTTCTCAGAGATGGCTCAATCGATTTCATTCAAATTTTCAAGATAAATGCGATTATATCTGAAGTTGATTGTTTTTTATCCGTTTTTGAAAATACGCTTCCGGTCGGAAGTTATCGTCCGTTTACGATTTTAAAAAGTCAATTTTGTCTGTCGGGTTTCTCAAAAACGAGCAAAGATACAGGGCTGACAATTTCAAAGATGATAGATCTACCGTTTTTCTGGTGCACCTCGGTCAAGAGAATGTCCGCCGTCACCTCTGGTCGTCACCGGAAGGAAATTTGAAAAATTGAATTTTTCGACTTTTTTATTTTTTTATATTTTTCTTTGAAATTTCTACACCTTATACTGACCCTTTCACTGATTCAGAATATGTAATTTGTTTAAAAATCGATCAACGCATTCTGGAGATATTAGGCATCAAAGTCCTGAAGCGAGAGTCCGAGTAGCTCAGTCGTTAGAGTCGTGGTCATGTGCCTAGGCGACCCGGGTTCGAGCCCCGAGTGCCGAATTTCTTTCCCCCTCTGTTTGTGCTTAGATCTGATTTTTTATCTTTAAAATGATGGATTCTGTTCTTTTTTGTTTTGATTTAGTAAAAGAAGTTACAATAATATTGCTTTTCCCCGTATTTGAGTATTGAGATCCATAGCTATGTATTCATACTGAAATAAAGTTAACATGTTGAAAAGTTACATCTTTAAAACAACGCTTATACATTGTTCTAACATATGTATTTTGTTTAGAAATTGTGTAATATGTGATATTTAGAATTTAATATTCTCCGTTTAATATAGAAGTCACTGACCGACACCCCCCCCCCCCTCCCCATTCATAAAATTATTTAGTTTTTCTGATCCGATTTTACTTGATCTTTGATCTTGGACCTTTAATATCAACTTAGTATCATTCTAGATTACTGTACTAATTACCAGACCAATTCGTTCATTATTAACAGAGTTATGAACTTTTTGGCATTTGAGTTTCAATCGTCGTGTTTGACATGTACTGTACAAAAAAAAATCTAACTCCCGAGTCCTTCACTCAATTCCAATGAAAATTCGTGAATATAAACCTCGGACCCCATTCTTATTGTCTGTCAAATATGCAGCGGATTGAACAATTAAGAAGAGTCAAACGGCGCTTATAGCCTATACGCAGAAATAAAATTTACACACTACACGCACCGACCCCCCCCCCCTTATTCACAAAATCATTAAGCTTTTTTGGACTGATTTGACTGAATCTTTCATTTTGGACCTTTATTTTCAACCTAGTACCATTCTAGATTACTGTACTAATTACCAGACCAATTCGTTCACTTTTAAGAGAGTTATGAATTTTTGGACATTTGAGTTTCGATTGGCGTGCTTGACATGTACTGTAGAAAAAAATTCTTACTCCCGAGCCCTTCACTCAATCCTAATGAAAATTTGTGTAAATGTACCTCGGACCCCATTCCTATTATCTGCCAAATATGCAGCGGATTGAACAATTAAGAAGAAATTCCTGAGATCAAGCGGCAAGTTTAGCCTGTACGAGGACTTAAAATTTACACAGTACAAGGGATGTAAGCAGCCGCGTCATATTTCTGTTGCATGTATATTTCTTGTTTTCCGTTTAGTCTGTATCTACGATAGCGTGTGAACTACTTATGAATGTTAGAACTGTGGAAATTACTGTCATCAAATTTTGACCAAATAAATTTACGTGTTACTGATTTCGTTATTTCTACATTTATAATGATTAAATTATCAATCCTGTTGAAATAAAACAGTCAAACACAATAGTAAACGACACGAAAAAAAATCTCAACACTGAAATACATGTGTAAAATGCATCAGTCATTGCTTTAGGACTTTACTTCCCCTAATTATCGTTAACCGAATCCGAGATCCACACCTCAAAATTCTACTTTCGATTCATTTACCACGAAAATCAAGCTCGGGTCTTTTCACCCCCCTCCAGACAAAAACACGCATCAATATTTCAAATGACATCGCACTGTTACCAAACCTGTGTAGTCAGACATCTCACACATCGTTTATAATCTCATACAAAAATTCAGCTCCTCTCCCGGGCGGAAACGCCCCAAATTCAAAGAGAAATTCGGGAATTATTTCGCGTCAGCCATGTTTTGACGTGAACCTTTGCTGAAATACTGTTATGACACCTGCAAAGGCCTCGCCGGAGCTAATATTTCTTCTTTCTCTCTATTTCTTTCTCTCTATTTTTTTTTTTTTTTGATTTTCTAACTTAAATATTCAACATAAAGGGGTTGTTGGACTGTAGTACAAGTTGAAAACACTCGTACATTAAGATTTAGACAAAAACAGTCTTAAATTATTAGGGTCTTCCGTCTTCAGCGGAAGACCCTTCTATTATTCTATTGTTTCTTTTTCACTTTTCTTATTCTTATTAGGGTCTTCCGTCTTCAGCGGAAGACCCTTCTATTATTCTATTGTTTCTTTTTCACTTTTCTTATTCTTATTATTAAGGTCTTCCGTTTCCAACGGAAGACCTTATTGTTTTTGCTTTGTTTCTTTTTCCCTATTATTATTATTTTTTTTCTTTTTTTTTCTTACAAATTTTGTGCACGCGAGTTCTCATAAACGGCTTGGTCGATTTTTATGAAACTTTCAGATCTAATAGAAGTTGATCTGAACCTTATTGGAAATTTTTTATATTGATGACGTCATTTCCGTTTCAGAGATATTGACGATTTAGTGATTTTTTGAGGGTCTGCTTGTCCATTGAACTCCTCCTAAACGGTAAAAGATACTGAGTTTAAATTTTCAGGGATGATAGACGAAAGATTGAAGATATGTCTAAAGGCAATCATCAATGTCTAGCTCAAAGAGCCTAAAAGCTCGCGTGGACCCGAAAAAAGAGATTAAAAAAAGTCATGATTTTTTGTGGTTTTCTTTGTTTATCTCTTTTCTCAAAAATATTTTGTTATAACTTGTATAGCAAAAAAGGTTTATATTTATAAGAGCTTTCGTTTAATACCAAGAAAAAGGGGCTGGCCCCTAAAATTAGGGACCCAAATGGGTCTAAAGTCTTTGATTTGTAGCTCTTTACTGAGAGTTATTTTGTTATAAATTATAGAAGCAAAATTGTTTATCTTACTGTTATGTACCGATACAATAAAATGCATTTCTCATATGTTACGTAATTAGGGATTTTTAGGGGTCAGAAGTTCAAAACTTTGATCATCTATATCTCCTTAATAAAAAATATTTTGATAAGCAGTGTAAAAGAAAAAGTGTTTAGAATGACGTTTTCAACAATAATCAACTCTCAAAATTTCGTTAAACGGCCCCTAAAAGAAGATAAGGGACCAGCCCCTAAAACCTTCTTTCTCATATATCTCCAAAACGGTAACGAATTTCTAAACACTTGTTGAACAAAATTTGTTTAGAATTAAATGACCTTTCATTTACTATCAAGAAAAAGGGGCTGGCCCCTCAAATTAGGGGACCAAAGGGCTCTAAAGTCTTTTATCTGTAGCCCTTTACTGAGAGGTATTTTGTGAAATGTTATAGAAGCAAATATGTTTATCTCACAGTAATGTATCTAAGCAATGTAATGATTTTATTATGTGTTACGTAAATAAGGGGTTTTAGGGGCCAAAAGTCCAAAATTTCGATCACCCATATCTCAGAAAGAAAAATTATTTTGAAATGCAATACAGAAGAAAAGTTGTTCAAATTAATGTTCTTAACAATATTCAACCTTCAAAATTTCGCTAAACAGCCCCTATAAGGAGATAAGGGATCGGCCCCTAAAACCTTCTATCTCATATATCTGCAGAACGGTAACAATTTTCTAAACACTTGTTGAACAAAATTTGTTTAGAATTAAATGACCTTTCATTTAATATCAAGAAAAAGGGGCTGGCCCCTCAAATTAGGGGACCAAAGGGCTCTAAAATCTTTTATCTGTAGCCCTTTACTGAGGGATATTTTGTGAAATGTTATAGAACCAAATATGTTTATCTCACAGTAATGTATCTAAGCAATGTAATGATTTTATTATGTGTTACGTAAATAAGGGGTTTTAGGGGCCAAAAGTCCAAAATTTCGATCACCCATATCTCAGAAAGAAAAAATATTTTGAAATGCTACACAGAAGAAAAGTTGTTCAAATTAATGTTCTTAACAATATTCAACCTTCAAAATTTCGCTAAACAGCCCCTATAAGGAGATAAGGGATCGGCCCCTAAAACCGTCTTTCTCATTTATCGCCAGAACGGTAACGGTTTTTTAAACACTTGTTGAACAAAATTTGTTTAGAATAAAATGAGCTTTCATTTAATATCGAGAAAAAGGGGCTTGCCTCTAAAATTAGGGGACCAAAGGGCTCTAAAGCTTTTAATCTGTAGCCCTTTACTGAGGGATATTTTTTAAAAGGTTATAGAAGCAAATATGTTTATGTCACGGTTATGTATCCAAGCAATGTAATGATTTTATTATATTTTACGTAAATAAGGGGTTTTAGGGGCCAAAAGTCCAAAATTTCGATCACCCATATCTCAGAAAGAAAAAATAATTTGAAATGCAATACAGAAAAAAAGTTGTTTAAATTAATGTTCTTAACAATATGCATCCTTCAAAATTTCGCTAAACGGTCCCTATAAGGAGATAAGGGGTCGGCCCCTAAAACCTTCTTTCTTATATATCTCCAGAACGGTAACGATTTTCTAAACGCTTGTTGACAAAATGTGTTCAGAATTAAATATCTTTTCATTTCATATCAAGAAAAGGGACTGGCCTCTTAAATTAGGGGATCAAAGAACTCTAAAATCTTTTATCTATAGCCCTTTAATGAGAGCAATTTTGTGAAAGGTTATTAAGGCTAGATTAGGTATAATACGTTTATATATCCTAACAATATAATAATTTTCTCTTGCGATACCCAATTAGGGTTTTTTAGGGACCAGAGGTAAACAAGTTTGATCTTTTTTTTTTTAATTGGAAGAAATGCAGTATTTAAAAAAGCAAGAGAACTTATAAAAAGCGGTACAATAAAGCATTAGTACTTCACTCCTTTTTCCATAACATGTTTTGTTGTCGAAAATCAAAGTCGATGATGTCATATTTCATTCTAAAAATCGAACGGAAGACCTCCTCGTTGCTCGCAACGAGATCGTGTCTAGTTATTATTATTATTATTCTTTTTTTTTCTTACCGATTTTGTGCAGACGATTTCTCGGAGATGGCTTGGTCGATTTCGCTCAAATTTTCAATATAAACGTGTTTTCATCTAAAGCTGATATATAATTTTTATTTTTTGGAAAAACACTTCCGGTCAGAAGTTATCGTCCGTTTACGATTTTTAAAAGTCAATTTTGTCTGTCGGGTTTCTCAAAAACGAGTGAAGATAAAAGGCTGAAATTTTCAGAGATGATAGATCTACCGTTTTTCTGGTGAACCTCGGTCAAGAAAATGTCCGCGGTCACTTCCGGTCGTCACCGGAAGGAAATTTGAAAAATTGAATTTTTCGACTTTTTTATTTTTTGATATTTTTCTTTGAGATTTTTACACCTTATCGTGACCCTCTTACTGATTCAGAATATGTAATTTGTTTAAAAATCGATCAACGCGTTCTCGAGATATTAGGCATCAAAGTCCTGAAGCGAGAGTCCGAGTAGCTCAGTCGTTAGAGTCGCGGTCATGTGCCTAGGCGACCCGGGTTCGAGCCCCGAGTTCCGAATTTCTTTCCCCCTCTTTTTGTGCTTAGATCTGATTTGTTTATCTTTAAAATGATGGGTTCTGTTCTATTCTGTTTTGATTTAGTAAAAGAAGTTACAATAATATCGCTTTTCCTCGTATTTGAGTATTGAGATCCATAGCTATGTATTCATACTGAAATAAAGTTAACATGTTGAAAAACATCAAAAGTTACATCTTTAAAACAACGCCTATAAATTGTTCTAACATATGTATTTTGTTTAAAAATTGTGTAATATGTGATATTTAGAATTTAATATTCTCCGTTTAATATAGAAGTCACTGACCGACCCCCCCCCCCCCCATTCATAAAATCATTTAGTTTTTCTGACCCGATTTTACTTGATCTTTAATCTTGGACCTTTAATATCAACTTAGTACCATTTTAGATTACTGTACTAATTACCAGACCAATTCGTTCATTATTAACAGAGTTATGAACTTTTTGGCATTTGAGTTTCAATCGTCGTGTTTGACACGTACTGTACAAAAAAATTCTAACTCCCGAGCCCTTCACTCAATTCTAATGAAAATTCGTGAAAATAAACCTCGGACCCCATTCTTATTGTCTGTCAAATATGCAGCGGATTGAACAATTAAGAATAATCAAACGGCGTTTATAGCCTATACGCGGAAATAAAATTTACACACTACACGCACCGACCCCGACCCCCCCCCCCCCCCATTCACAAAATCATTAAGTTTTTCTGGACAGATTTTACTGAATCTTTCATCTTGAACCTTTATTTTCAACCTAGTACCATTCTAGATTACTGTACTAATTACCAGACCAATTCGTTCACTTTTAAGAGAGTTATGAATTTTTGGACATTTGAGTTTCGATTGGCGTGCTTGACATGTACTGTAGAAAAAAATTCTAACTCCCGAGCCCTTCACTCAATCCTAATGAAATTTTGTGTAAATGTAACTCGGACCCCATTCTTATTGTCTGCCAAATATGCAGCGGATTGAACAATTCAGAAGAAATTCCTGAGATCAAGCGGCGTTTATAGTCTGTACGGGGACTTCAAATTTACACAGTACAAGGGATGTAAGCAGCCGCGTAATATTTCTGTTGCATGTATATTTCTTGTTTTCCGTTTAGTCTGTATATACGATAGCGTGTGAACTACTTATGAATGTTAAAACTGTGGAAATTACTGTCATCAAATTTTTACCGAATAAATTTACGTGTTACTGATTTCGTTATTTCTACATTTATAATGATTTGATCAATCCTGTTGAAATAAAACAGTCAAACACAATAGTAAACGACACGAAAAAAAATCTCAACACTGAAATACATGTGTAAAATGCATCAGTCATTGCTTTAGGACTTTACTTCCCCTAATTGTCGTTAACCGAATCCGAGATCCACACCTCAAAATTCTACTTTCGATTTATTTACGACGAAAATCAAGCTCGGGTCTTTTCACCCCCCTCCAGACAAAAACACGCATCAATATTTCAAATGACTTTGCACTGTTACCAAACCTGTGTAGTCAGACATCTCACACATCGTTCCTCATCTCATACAAAAATTCAGCTCCTGTCCCGGGCGGAAACGCCCCAAATTCAAAGAGAAATTCGGGAATTATTTCGCGTCAGCCATGTTTTGACGTGAACCTTTGCTGAAATACTGTTATGACACCTGCAAAGGCCTCGCCGGAGCTAATATTTCTTCTTTCTCTCTATTTCTTTCTCTCTATTTTTTTTTTTTTTTTTTTTTGATTTTCTAACTTAAATATTCAACATAAAGGGGTTGTTGGACTGTAGTACAAGTTGAAAACACTCGTACATTAAGATTTAGACAAAAACAGTCTTAAATTATTAGGGTCTTCCGTCTTCAGCGGAAGACCCTTCTATTATTCTATTGTTTCTTTTTCACTTTTCTTATTCTTATTAGGGTCTTCCGTCTTCAGCGGAAGACCCTTCTATTATTCTATTGTTTCTTTTTCACTTTTCTTATTCTTATTATTATTATTATTATTATTCTTTTTTTTTCTTACCGATTTTGTGCAGACGATTTCTCGGAGATGGCTTGGTCGATTTCGCTCAAATTTTCAATATAAACGTGTTTTCATCTAAAGCTGATATATAATTTTTATTTTTTGGAAAAACACTTCCGGTCAGAAGTTATCGTCCGTTTACGATTTTTAAAAGTCAATTTTGTCTGTCGGGTTTCTCAAAAACGAGTGAAGATAAAAGGCTGAAATTTTCAGAGATGATAGATCTACCGTTTTTCTGGTGAACCTCGGTCAAGAAAATGTCCGCGGTCACTTCCGGTCGTCACCGGAAGGAAATTTGAAAAATCAAATTTTTCGACTTTTTTATTTTTTGATATTTTTCTTTGAGATTTTTACACCTTATCGTGACCCTCTTACTGATTCAGAATATGTAATTTGTTTAAAAATCGATCAACGCGTTCTCGAGATATTAGGCATCAAAGTCCTGAAGCGAGAGTCCGAGTAGCTCAGTCGTTAGAGTCGCGGTCATGTGCCTAGGCGACCCGGGTTCGAGCCCCGAGTTCCGAATTTCTTTCCCCCTCTTTTTGTGCTTAGATCTGATTTGTTTATCTTTAAAATGATGGGTTCTGTTCTATTCTGTTTTGATTTAGTAAAAGAAGTTACAATAATATCGCTTTTCCTCGTATTTGAGTATTGAGATCCATAGCTATGTATTCATACTGAAATAAAGTTAACATGTTGAAAAACATCAAAAGTTACATCTTTAAAACAACGCCTATAAATTGTTCTAACATATGTATTTTGTTTAAAAATTGTGTAATATGTGATATTTAGAATTTAATATTCTCCGTTTAATATAGAAGTCACTGACCGACCCCCCCCCCCCCCCATTCATAAAATCATTTAGTTTTTCTGACCCGATTTTACTTGATCTTTAATCTTGGACCTTTAATATCAACTTAGTACCATTTTAGATTACTGTACTAATTACCAGACCAATTCGTTCATTATTAACAGAGTTATGAACTTTTTGGCATTTGAGTTTCAATCGTCGTGTTTGACACGTACTGTACAAAAAAATTCTAACTCCCGAGCCCTTCACTCAATTCTAATGAAAATTCGTGAAAATAAACCTCGGACCCCATTCTTATTGTCTGTCAAATATGCAGCGGATTGAACAATTAAGAATAATCAAACGGCGTTTATAGCCTATACGCGGAAATAAAATTTACACACTACACGCACCGACCCCGACCCCCCCCCCCCCATTCACAAAATCATTAAGTTTTTCTGGACAGATTTTACTGAATCTTTCATCTTGAACCTTTATTTTCAACCTAGTACCATTCTAGATTACTGTACTAATTACCAGACCAATTCGTTCACTTTTAAGAGAGTTATGAATTTTTGGACATTTGAGTTTCGATTAGCGTGCTTGACATGTACTGTAGAAAAAAATTCTAACTCCCGAGCCCTTCACTCAATCCTAATGAAATTTTGTGTAAATGTAACTCGGACCCCATTCTTATTGTCTGCCAAATATGCAGCGGATTGAACAATTCAGAAGAAATTCCTGAGATCAAGCGGCGTTTATAGTCTGTACGGGGACTTCAAATTTACACAGTACAAGGGATGTAAGCAGCCGCGTAATATTTCTGTTGCATGTATATTTCTTGTTTTCCGTTTAGTCTGTATATACGATAGCGTGTGAACTACTTATGAATGTTAAAACTGTGGAAATTACTGTCATCAAATTTTTACCGAATAAATTTACGTGTTACTGATTTCGTTATTTCTACATTTATAATGATTTGATCAATCCTGTTGAAATAAAACAGTCAAACACAATAGTAAACGACACGAAAAAAAATCTCAACACTGAAATACATGTGTAAAATGCATCAGTCATTGCTTTAGGACTTTACTTCCCCTAATTGTCGTTAACCGAATCCGAGATCCACACCTCAAAATTCTACTTTCGATTTATTTACGACGAAAATCAAGCTCGGGTCTTTTCACCCCCCTCCAGACAAAAACACGCATCAATATTTCAAATGACTTTGCACTGTTACCAAACCTGTGTAGTCAGACATCTCACACATCGTTCCTCATCTCATACAAAAATTCAGCTCCTGTCCCGGGCGGAAACGCCCCAAATTCAAAGAGAAATTCGGGAATTATTTCGCGTCAGCCATGTTTTGACGTGAACCTTTGCTGAAATACTGTTATGACACCTGCAAAGGCCTCGCCGGAGCTAATATTTCTTCTTTCTCTCTATTTCTTTCTCTCTATTTTTTTTTTTTTTTTTTTTTTGATTTTCTAACTTAAATATTCAACATAAAGGGGTTGTTGGACTGTAGTACAAGTTGAAAACACTCGTACATTAAGATTTAGACAAAAACAGTCTTAAATTATTAGGGTCTTCCGTCTTCAGCGGAAGACCCTTCTATTATTCTATTGTTTCTTTTTCACTTTTCTTATTCTTATTAGGGTCTTCCGTCTTCAGCGGAAGACCCTTCTATTATTCTATTGTTTCTTTTTCACTTTTCTTATTTAGGGTTTTCCGTTTTTCAACGGAAAACCCTTCTGTTATTCTACTGTTTCTTATTATTATTTTTTTTTTTTTCCCGCAAATTTTGTGCACGAGATTTCTCGAACATTTTTTGTATGATTGCTATGAAACTTTCAGGGTATGTAGATGATATTAATATCTCTAGACGTTTTTTTCAAATTTTTAAAATTCACTTCCGGTTATGAGTTATTGCCCTTTAATTGAAAATTGGGGGGTCTTTTGTCCAGAGTTGATCTCGGGAACTACAGATGATAGATGCATGAAATTTGGCGAAATTGTCGGTAACATTTTATAGTTTTGCTGGCATGAAAATTTTGGTAATTTCTGTGTTAGTTTTTGAGCTATTTGTCGCCAAAGTTTAAGATTTTTTCGGGGCTGAAATTTTGTTGCTTTTTGTATTATAACCTTTAAACTAAAAATATTTTGTTAATACATATAGAACAAAAGTTGTTTAGAATAACGAGAGCTTTCATTTAAAATTAAGAAAAAAGGGCTGGCCCCTATAATTAGGGGTCAGCAGCTCATACACGTATTTTTCTGATAGCAAAAATCGTTATCATTTTATGAAAAAAAATTAATTCAGTTATTGTTAATATATTAAATAATGTCATTTGGTATCAAATTTAAAAAGTTCTGTGCCCTATTTTTTTCAAATTTCATAAAACAAATATGTGTGAATCGTAACGTTACATGAACGAGTTAATTTGTCTACATAGACACACAAGCGAACAAATGCCACTTTAAGGCCCAGGCATATACTGCATTACGTTGTGTTGCGTCTTAGATAAATAGTTGTGATTCAATTTCATTTTTTTTCATCTATATCATTTATGAATTCAATGAACACACATTATTTTAACGTTCTATGTGCAACTATTTGTCGGGGCGCCCCTGTTTATAACCCCCGCGCGCGCGCCGAATGTAAACAGTAACGAACGGCATTGTAGAAAAGAGAGAGCCGTAATGCAGAAGAGAAGTTGTGTATTCTTTCGACGTACAAATGCATTTTCAATTTACTGTGAAACATATGAACATGCACAGGGAACAATACTACATATTTGTTTAAGGAGGATATTTTTCTCGTGTGAATCGTTTACGAGGAAATTCTGACAGCCACACTTCTGTCGACGATCAGCCGTTGATAAGCTACGAGTAATAAAGGGGAAAAGATGGACATTAAAGTGTGTGATTTGTGTGGATGTTACTGAAGAAGGTGAGGCTTTTACTCCTTTTAAAGTTTAAAAAAGTTAAAGTTAAAATTTAGTATATAGTATAGATGTACATGTAAGTACGTGCACACTGTTTGTTTTTGTTATGGTGTGGGTGTTTGTTTACTAGGCTAACGTGTAATTTTTACATGTTTCATGGATGTTTAGACTCGCTCGAGGTTCATGGGGGACTGGAAAGGGTAACTGAATTTATCTATTTAAAAAAATAACAGATTGTGAATTTTCAACTCAAAATTCAAAGCAGGGTCTAATTAGAAACATATCATATATTCTTGTGCAGAAGATTCCAAATGTAGTCATGAATATCCTGTAGACATAACTTCAAGTAAATAAAATTGTATACTTCAGACTTCAGAGTTAAAACATGACTTTAATATCTTTATGATGCCAATCATTGTATCATTAGAAAGGTTTAGCAGACCAACGGGTACCCGGTACATGTACTTGTACATGTAGGTTACAAGTTAGAACTATGCGTACTATTCTACCAGTTCACATAATTTTTCTTGTTTAGCAGTTATGATGTGTACTTAAATTGTCCTTGTTAATGTTTTAAATGTAATTTTTTATTCTCTTTTTTTAATCTGACTACTGGCAGTACTGGCCTGCGAGCAGTTCTCGTCGAGGACCATTTCTCGCTGGTGCACTGTAACATCATATTTTCGTATATAATTTTATGTGTTGATAAAATGACGTAACAATGCACTGGTGAGAAATGGTACTCGGCGAGAACTGATCGCACACCAATATTGATTAATTACAGACAAAAACTGAAGGATGCGCGTGTTATTTTTTATTGAACAACATTGTTTAACTCTTTTCCCCCTGATGCCACCATATGACGCATTTGTCATTTCCCTACAAGCTTTTCTTAGCTTCCCCCTGAAGCTTTTTTCACTGTTTGAGTGGTATTGTTTTACTATAGTTATTTACAAGAATTATTGTCTGACCATGCCATATGATATACCACTGTGATCGGGAAAGATTGAACTTTAACATTATAACTTTAGAGTACACAAATATATTAACAGAAATTAATTAGGTGAGTTTATTCAGGTAATTTTACCTGTACGTTAAAAGAAATTACTGTAAACATGAAAATTAATGAATGAAATTTTAACATATGATCAAATATTGTTCAAAAATATTTTTTCATGTTTTGAATAATTTGTTTCTTGTTTTATCTTGCGAATTGAGACCAATACACAACAATCAGATTTAATCAAAAGTGTAGAAATTCATCCCTAGAGTAATATTCTATCAAACTATCATGGTTCATGTATCACTGCAATCAGAATTTTTCTAAGTTTTGCATTTATAATTATTTTTTATATAAATTATATCAGATACCTGTAGTAAAGGTACAGAAATTCAGGTAAAAATACCTGTACACTTTTGTATCTATTGTCTGCACAGTTACATGTATAAAGCAATATTTATTTCAAAATAGTTATTGTAATTCAGTCAAAACATTATACTATTCAAAGGGGGATTTCAAAACATTTAGTTCAGACCCAGGTATGAACTAATAATTTACCGACTTCGACAAGTTTCGTTTTTTGGCACCCCCCCCCCCCCCCTCGCCGATGTATAGCATATACCGCATTGTATATTAGTTTCTATTGGGTTTTATTTCTTAAATAATTTTATGGAACAGTATAACTACAAAATACTGGGAAAGATCCACAGTTAATGTGTTGAATTTATAAGTTAGATTATGCCCAGGCTGACGCAATGCACATGTGCCGATGTTCGGAGGCCGCCATTGTTGTTGTCATGCAGGTGTCATGAATTAGCCCTAATTCACCGCTAATCAACCAAATTCCTGTCATAAACTTCAAAGGAAGTGGATTGGTCATGTTTATTTCCACTTGGGAGTAATTTTAAACACACTGAATCATCTAGAATATCTAAACCAATCTCTGTCATGATCGTCCGATGCCGCCATTTTTTTAAACTTCACAGGTGTGTGTATCACGTGATATCTGTCAAACCATTGAATAACCTGACTGTGTATAATCGTCTGTGTAAGGTAGACACCATTAGGTGTTATTTGCCACTCAATTTTGCTTCAGACAAGTAAAATAAACAAAGAAAATTGGGGTTCTATACGGACGCGTCATAAGTCGTCATTAGGGAAATGACCAATGCGTCATATCGTGGCATTAGGGGGTAAAGGGTAAAATGCTTCAGGGGGAATAGAGTTAAAATAATTCTTTATATATGTGATGATCAGACCGGTTTGAATACCAGTGCCAGATAGCTCAGTTGGTAGAGCACCTGACTAGAGATTCAGGGGGTCCAGGTTCAAATCCCGGTTTGGTCCTTCATTATTTCTCCCATCCTGTTACAATATTGGTGTTGTGACCAACCCCTGGAACTAACAGGTTAACTCCTGCCAGGGGTGATCTTCGAGGGTGAAGATCATTTAAGGGGGAAGGAATGTGACGGTCAGACTGGTTTGAATACCGGTGCCAGATACATGTAGCTCAGTTGGTAGAGCACTTGACTAGAGATTCAGAGGGCCAGGTTCGAATCCCAGTTTGTTCCGTCGTTATTTCTCCCATCTTTTACATATACATGTATATCAGATATATGACAGATGATTAAGGGTCATCACACGTTTTGCAAGATGCAATAAGTGTTAAAAACCTTTACTTTACAACACAATACATATAAGTGAATATTTATGTTTCCTGTTATTATTTGGTGTGGTTTTCTTGACAGTGTCGCATAAACAATTTACCCGCTCCTAAAACACAAACTTTCTTTTTGTGGATTCAGCTTACCGCTGATTGGCTGCTGTTGCAGCAGACAAATAAGATATGCACGCACAAAACACAATGAACTTATCAGAGAATGAGTTGAGTTTATTTCAACTGTTGGAATTTGGAGTTGTTTTTTTTTAAATGTATACTTGTGACAAAACATATATGTGGTACATACAGCTGTAGCTTTGTGAAGAAAATTTTGGTTATACCATATATACCTATCATGCAAGTAAATAATATTTAAAAAAAACTTGCAATTTATGGCGCTTGAAATATACGCTAGTTTTATAAAGATTGACATACATGTAATGTACCACATTCTGTGAAAAATAATCTATTAAAAATTCTTCATTAAGTTTACTCATACATGTTTTTTGCTTATTACACATAGTATTGTTTTTAAAACATGTAATTTATAAGAAAATAAGCAAAAACCCTTGCTTAATTTATTTGCAAAAAAAAAATACACAGTAGAATTGATAAAAAATGGTATACCAGAAGCTAATACCAGTACATGTACTTTGACGCTGTTCGGTGGGTAATATTCGTTTGTAATTTACGAATTGAAATATTGACTGTTGCACTACAAGTACGGTAATAAACTCTCTCTCTCTCTCAAACTCTCTCTCTCTCAATTTGATAAGTGTTTATACCTATGAAAATTTTTTAATATTATATTATGACTTGATATGCAAATTTTTGATCTTGTACTGCCTAAATGTTATGTCATGTATTGGGATATGTCATACCTATTACACTGCATGGTCAGTGTATTTTTTCCAGAAATACTATGCATATGTTAATGTAAACACAGCTATTACTAGTACATGTATGTAAACACAGCTAATTATTTTTTTTTTTATTTCAGCTCAAAACAGACTCTTGTTACCACATGGCTTTTACCGGTACCTGTTGATTCTTGTGGGTCAGCTCCTGAGATTAACCTGTCACCTCTATCCACATGCATATTCCTTGTGTTCTACAGACTATTTACCGGTAATTCAAATTAAATCCGATAATGCATAAACAATAATGGAACTTGAAGAAAGCATCATGCCATGTTGTGGTTTGTGTTTGATAAGAAATTATGAAAACAAAATTAAGGCTGTTTATAAAGAAATTCATAATTGCTGTGAAAATTTGTTTTTCAATAAAAGTATGCAATTATGTTTCCTTTATTTTTTATTTCATAAAGATATTTAGATGTGTTTACATAATTGAAAAATCCCCCCCCCCCCCCCCCCTCTATTTAATTGTCTGCATTAAGATTACATGTAGGATATGTAAATGTACATTTGATTTTGAAATAACATCTGCTATGATAATTACTATTGAAATGAACAAGAAACAACCTATTTCTACCTTTCTAAGGTATATATGCATAAAAAAAAGTAGAAAAACATGTCAAATTTGAAAATTTTTCATTGAAATCAACTTGATCTGTCTCCAGCTAACTGGGTGTGTTTGAATTTAATTTTAATTTAAGGCAGATGTCTAACTTGTAGGTTGTAACTTACTGTTTTAGCATGGTTAGAAGGAGACTAGAAATCAGAATAGATTAGATATTCACTAAATATGATTGTTAGCTTACTTTTTTCATGAAAACAAGAAATCACAAGCAGGACAGCTGTCTATTTGTTAATTAAAATGGTACAAATCATACAATAAACAAATAAAGATCAAATTTTAGAATCATTGATGATTGTTTTCATATGTGTGAGAAATTACTCAAGGAAATTGCCACACGTTTCATAAAATTAGGTAAAACATTTCAAACCATGACTTTTTATGAAAATCAAAAGATTGGGGGGTGGGGGGTATACATGTAAGGGTATTTCTAAGTGATGTGAAGCTTTTATCATGATTATATCATGTAGGGGTATGTTGTATTGAATAAGGTTTCTTTTTAAAGGTGGTTGAACAAAAGTTGACCTCTAAAAGGTCAGGTAAAGATGTTTTACTATGGAGAACCCTGTAAATCTTTGTTTACTAAAGGAAATTGGAAATGGTGGGTTCACTTAAATGGCCATATTTTTATTAAACCTCAATGGAATTGGCAATATGTGGTATTCTTTTTCTCAGAATTGCATTAGCTTTCTTAGTCTTTTCATAAAAATGTTAGTGTACTAAGTTAAAGGTACAAGGAACAGTTTCGGATAAAGTACCGTCAATATTTTTGTAAAATTTTAATGATTATCAATAGTTAGAGGGATGTCTCTTGTTGGAATTGGTAAGCAATATTAAGGCCCCTGATTTTAAGTACATGAGAAGCAGAAATAAATTGTGAAACTTGCGGCTATGACAGATATGTTGACTTTACAGTGAAATTGAAGGTTACAAACGGGAGGTTATATAACATGAAATGTAGGTGGATGGGATATTATATGCCTATTTAGTATTTACTGGGTATGAGGACAATAGCAAGTTTATTGTCCCCAAAGACAGCAACTATTTAATGAGGCAAAGCCAAGGGAAATAGTTGCTGTGGAGTGGGACAATAAACTTGCTATTGTCCGAATAGTCAGTTAATTGGTATTTCATTATACAGAAGAAAACTTTATTTGTCAGCAATGCACAATTTCTTGATGATAAACAAATTAGAGTTAAATCAAACTTTGTATTTAATGATGCGATCTTATTAGGTCAGAGGTGTTCCGAGTTTAAGGTGATATGGGACACTTCCATGTTGTGACGTATTGTTTATTGAAATAAACAATAAAATAAAGTGTAATTATATAAGTACATGTAGTTTCTTTTCAAAAATGGTCACATAACTCCTTAGCACAGTGGGTTAGAGGGTTACTAGGAACCTGTAAGTCATGAGTTCGAATCCCGCTGGGGTTTTTACAATTTTTACCTTTTCAAATATTTTTAAAAGCTATTTTTTGGTTAAATATTGTAAATATTGATGACTATTCACCATGGGCAGATAGCATGGATACTGTTTTAAATTAGATAAAAAGGCATGTTTATGCAGGCGCCTTCTAGTGATCAATTTGTCCGTCTGTCCATCCGAGATGGCTTGACAGGAGCATAGCTTCTCTCCCCTTGGCCCAATCTGGCTCATACCTCATCCACAGGGTTCCTTTGGTTGAAGGATGTGCAGTGACCTTGAACCATGTTTTTAGGTATAAGGTTAAGGTCATAGCAGAATTATATATATAAAATCCTTGTCTGGGGCATATCTTTTTTCCCTTTGGTCCAATCTGGCTAATACTCACAGAGTGTCTCTATGGTTAAACGATGTGCAGTGACCTTGCATGAAATTTCTAGGTAAAGGGTGAAGATCATATCGGATCATGCAAAAATCCTTTTTTGAGAGCATATATAATTTCTACTAACCCTTATTTGGCTCAGACTTCACATAAGCAGAGCGTTTGAGTAAAGGGTGAAAGGGTGTGTAGTGACCTTGAACCTATTTTCAGTGAAAAGAAACTGTGAAGGTCATAGCAGAATTATATTTTTAAAAATCCTTGTCCGGAGTATATCTTCTCTCCCTTTGCTCCATTCAGCCTCATACTTCACCCACATGATGCCTTTGATCAAAATATATGCAGTGACCTCGAATGATATTTGTAGATGAAGAGTCAAGGTCATATCAGATCACACAAAAATCCATATTTTAAGAGCATAGATATACTCTCCTTTTAGCCCCAATTTGGCTAATATTTTACCTTTACAGAGTTTATTGGTTAATGGCGTGCAGTGACCTTGAACCAAGTCTGTCAATGTGAAGCCAGGTCATAGCAGATCTTTTTAAAATTAGTTTTAGACAGTAGATTATTTTCCAAATATGCTTAATCTTGGTCAGATTGAACAAAAATGCATGTATGTTAGGAGGAATGAAATTGATTTAAAAGTTCTATGCCAGCTGGAAAAATTTCAAGTTATAGCTCAAGGTCAAAGCAGAATTCTCTGAAATTACATAAGCGGGGCCCTTTGAAATGTTCACCATTTCAATGTTGTCTGGTTCATAGTAATTTTACATAGAAAATATTCACAGAGGTACAGTAAAGTAAACTTAACATCGATAAGTTTCTGACAATTAATGACGCAACGAGCACACAGTACGAAAGGTCAACCCTTTAAAAAGCAGTGAAGAGAAAAAGTTGCTCAGAATTATGTTTTAAACAAAATTGATTTTTTACGTAAATTTTAATTTTGCAAATTTGTTAAGTCGTACTTAAACACATTGGTTTTTTTTTGTTAAGTCGTTCTTGAAATGGTTAAGGGTTTTTGGTTAAGTCGTACTTAAAAACATTCGGATTATGTTAAGTTGTACCAAGAATCATTCGATTTTTTTTTATCTTTTTGTACTTAGGTTTCTTTGTTACTAGATAAAGAACTCTGCTTCTTAGACGTACTTCTAGCATTGCTTTCGACATTAGCGGAAAACCCACTCGTTGCTTTGCAACGAGCTTTGCTCTAGTCTTATTATTATTATTATTATTATTCTTTTTTTTTCTTACCGATTTTGTGCAGACGATTTCTCGGAGATGGCTTGGTCGATTTCGCTCAAATTTTCAATATAAACGTGTTTTCATCTAAAGCTGATATATAATTTTTATTTTTTGGAAAAACACTTCCGGTCAGAAGTTATCGTCCGTTTACGATTTTTAAAAGTCAATTTTGTCTGTCGGGTTTCTCAAAAACGAGTGAAGATAAAAGGCTGAAATTTTCAGAGATGATAGATCTACCGTTTTTCTGGTGAACCTCGGTCAAGAAAATGTCCGCGGTCACTTCCGGTCGTCACCGGAAGGAAATTTGAAAAATTGAATTTTTCGACTTTTTTATTTTTTGATATTTTTCTTTGAGATTTTTACACCTTATCGTGACCCTCTTACTGATTCAGAATATGTAATTTGTTTAAAAATCGATCAACGCGTTCTCGAGATATTAGGCATCAAAGTCCTGAAGCGAGAGTCCGAGTAGCTCAGTCGTTAGAGTCGCGGTCATGTGCCTAGGCGACCCGGGTTCGAGCCCCGAGTTCCGAATTTCTTTCCCCCTCTTTTTGTGCTTAGATCTGATTTGTTTATCTTTAAAATGATGGGTTCTGTTCTATTCTGTTTTGATTTAGTAAAAGAAGTTACAATAATATCGCTTTTCCTCGTATTTGAGTATTGAGATCCATAGCTATGTATTCATACTGAAATAAAGTTAACATGTTGAAAAACATCAAAAGTTACATCTTTAAAACAACGCCTATAAATTGTTCTAACATATGTATTTTGTTTAAAAATTGTGTAATATGTGATATTTAGAATTTAATATTCTCCGTTTAATATAGAAGTCACTGACCGACCCCCCCCCCCCCCCCCATTCATAAAATCATTTAGTTTTTCTGACCCGATTTTACTTGATCTTTAATCTTGGACCTTTAATATCAACTTAGTACCATTTTAGATTACTGTACTAATTACCAGACCAATTCGTTCATTATTAACAGAGTTATGAACTTTTTGGCATTTGAGTTTCAATCGTCGTGTTTGACACGTACTGTACAAAAAAATTCTAACTCCCGAGCCCTTCACTCAATTCTAATGAAAATTCGTGAAAATAAACCTCGGACCCCATTCTTATTGTCTGTCAAATATGCAGCGGATTGAACAATTAAGAATAATCAAACGGCGTTTATAGCCTATACGCGGAAATAAAATTTACACACTACACGCACCGACCCCGACCCCCCCCCCCCCCATTCACAAAATCATTAAGTTTTTCTGGACAGATTTTACTGAATCTTTCATCTTGAACCTTTATTTTCAACCTAGTACCATTCTAGATTACTGTACTAATTACCAGACCAATTCGTTCACTTTTAAGAGAGTTATGAATTTTTGGACATTTGAGTTTCGATTAGCGTGCTTGACATGTACTGTAGAAAAAAATTCTAACTCCCGAGCCCTTCACTCAATCCTAATGAAATTTTGTGTAAATGTAACTCGGACCCCATTCTTATTGTCTGCCAAATATGCAGCGGATTGAACAATTCAGAAGAAATTCCTGAGATCAAGCGGCGTTTATAGTCTGTACGGGGACTTCAAATTTACACAGTACAAGGGATGTAAGCAGCCGCGTAATATTTCTGTTGCATGTATATTTCTTGTTTTCCGTTTAGTCTGTATATACGATAGCGTGTGAACTACTTATGAATGTTAAAACTGTGGAAATTACTGTCATCAAATTTTTACCGAATAAATTTACGTGTTACTGATTTCGTTATTTCTACATTTATAATGATTTGATCAATCCTGTTGAAATAAAACAGTCAAACACAATAGTAAACGACACGAAAAAAAAATCTCAACACTGAAATACATGTGTAAAATGCATCAGTCATTGCTTTAGGACTTTACTTCCCCTAATTGTCGTTAACCGAATCCGAGATCCACACCTCAAAATTCTACTTTCGATTTATTTACGACGAAAATCAAGCTCGGGTCTTTTCACCCCCCTCCAGACAAAAACACGCATCAATATTTCAAATGACTTTGCACTGTTACCAAACCTGTGTAGTCAGACATCTCACACATCGTTCCTCATCTCATACAAAAATTCAGCTCCTGTCCCGGGCGGAAACGCCCCAAATTCAAAGAGAAATTCGGGAATTATTTCGCGTCAGCCATGTTTTGACGTGAACCTTTGCTGAAATACTGTTATGACACCTGCAAAGGCCTCGCCGGAGCTAATATTTCTTCTTTCTCTCTATTTCTTTCTCTCTATTTTTTTTTTTTTTTTTTTGATTTTCTAACTTAAATATTCAACATAAAGGGGTTGTTGGACTGTAGTACAAGTTGAAAACACTCGTACATTAAGATTTAGACAAAAACAGTCTTAAATTATTAGGGTCTTCCGTCTTCAGCGGAAGACCCTTCTATTATTCTATTGTTTCTTTTTCACTTTTCTTATTCTTATTAGGGTCTTCCGTCTTCAGCGGAAGACCCTTCTATTATTCTATTGTTTCTTTTTCACTTTTCTTATTCTTATTATTATTATTATTATTATTCTTTTTTTTTCTTACCGATTTTGTGCAGACGATTTCTCGGAGATGGCTTGGTCGATTTCGCTCAAATTTTCAATATAAACGTGTTTTCATCTAAAGCTGATATATAATTTTTATTTTTTGGAAAAACACTTCCGGTCAGAAGTTATCGTCCGTTTACGATTTTTAAAAGTCAATTTTGTCTGTCGGGTTTCTCAAAAACGAGTGAAGATAAAAGGCTGAAATTTTCAGAGATGATAGATCTACCGTTTTTCTGGTGAATCTCGGTCAAGAAAATGTCCGCGGTCACTTCCGGTCGTCACCGGAAGGAAATTTGAAAAATTGAATTTTTCGACTTTTTTATTTTTTGATATTTTTCTTTGAGATTTTTACACCTTATCGTGACCCTCTTACTGATTCAGAATATGTAATTTGTTTAAAAATCGATCAACGCGTTCTCGAGATATTAGGCATCAAAGTCCTGAAGCGAGAGTCCGAGTAGCTCAGTCGTTAGAGTCGCGGTCATGTGCCTAGGCGACCCGGGTTCGAGCCCCGAGTTCCGAATTTCTTTCCCCCTCTTTTTGTGCTTAGATCTGATTTGTTTATCTTTAAAATGATGGGTTCTGTTCTATTCTGTTTTGATTTAGTAAAAGAAGTTACAATAATATCGCTTTTCCTCGTATTTGAGTATTGAGATCCATAGCTATGTATTCATACTGAAATAAAGTTAACATGTTGAAAAACATCAAAAGTTACATCTTTAAAACAACGCCTATAAATTGTTCTAACATATGTATTTTGTTTAAAAATTGTGTAATATGTGATATTTAGAATTTAATATTCTCCGTTTAATATAGAAGTCACTGACCGACCCCCCCCCCCCCCCCATTCATAAAATCATTTAGTTTTTCTGACCCGATTTTACTTGATCTTTAATCTTGGACCTTTAATATCAACTTAGTACCATTTTAGATTACTGTACTAATTACCAGACCAATTCGTTCATTATTAACAGAGTTATGAACTTTTTGGCATTTGAGTTTCAATCGTCGTGTTTGACACGTACTGTACAAAAAAATTCTAACTCCCGAGCCCTTCACTCAATTCTAATGAAAATTCGTGAAAATAAACCTCGGACCCCATTCTTATTGTCTGTCAAATATGCAGCGGATTGAACAATTAAGAATAATCAAACGGCGTTTATAGCCTATACGCGGAAATAAAATTTACACACTACACGCACCGACCCCGACCCCCCCCCCCCCCCATTCACAAAATCATTAAGTTTTTCTGGACAGATTTTACTGAATCTTTCATCTTGAACCTTTATTTTCAACCTAGTACCATTCTAGATTACTGTACTAATTACCAGACCAATTCGTTCACTTTTAAGAGAGTTATGAATTTTTGGACATTTGAGTTTCGATTAGCGTGCTTGACATGTACTGTAGAAAAAAATTCTAACTCCCGAGCCCTTCACTCAATCCTAATGAAATTTTGTGTAAATGTAACTCGGACCCCATTCTTATTGTCTGCCAAATATGCAGCGGATTGAACAATTCAGAAGAAATTCCTGAGATCAAGCGGCGTTTATAGTCTGTACGGGGACTTCAAATTTACACAGTACAAGGGATGTAAGCAGCCGCGTAATATTTCTGTTGCATGTATATTTCTTGTTTTCCGTTTAGTCTGTATATACGATAGCGTGTGAACTACTTATGAATGTTAAAACTGTGGAAATTACTGTCATCAAATTTTTACCGAATAAATTTACGTGTTACTGATTTCGTTATTTCTACATTTATAATGATTTGATCAATCCTGTTGAAATAAAACAGTCAAACACAATAGTAAACGACACGAAAAAAAATCTCAACACTGAAATACATGTGTAAAATGCATCAGTCATTGCTTTAGGACTTTACTTCCCCTAATTGTCGTTAACCGAATCCGAGATCCACACCTCAAAATTCTACTTTCGATTTATTTACGACGAAAATCAAGCTCGGGTCTTTTCACCCCCCTCCAGACAAAAACACGCATCAATATTTCAAATGACTTTGCACTGTTACCAAACCTGTGTAGTCAGACATCTCACACATCGTTCCTCATCTCATACAAAAATTCAGCTCCTGTCCCGGGCGGAAACGCCCCAAATTCAAAGAGAAATTCGGGAATTATTTCGCGTCAGCCATGTTTTGACGTGAACCTTTGCTGAAATACTGTTATGACACCTGCAAAGGCCTCGCCGGAGCTAATATTTCTTCTTTCTCTCTATTTCTTTCTCTCTATTTTTTTTTTTTTTTTTTTTTGATTTTCTAACTTAAATATTCAACATAAAGGGGTTGTTGGACTGTAGTACAAGTTGAAAACACTCGTACATTAAGATTTAGACAAAAACAGTCTTAAATTATTAGGGTCTTCCGTCTTCAGCGGAAGACCCTTCTATTATTCTATTGTTTCTTTTTCACTTTTCTTATTCTTATTAGGGTCTTCCGTCTTCAGCGGAAGACCCTTCTATTATTCTATTGTTTCTTTTTCACTTTTCTTATTCTTATTATTATTATTATTATTATTCTTTTTTTTTCTTACCGATTTTGTGCAGACGATTTCTCGGAGATGGCTTGGTCGATTTCGCTCAAATTTTCAATATAAACGTGTTTTCATCTAAAGCTGATATATAATTTTTATTTTTTGGAAAAACACTTCCGGTCAGAAGTTATCGTCCGTTTACGATTTTTAAAAGTCAATTTTGTCTGTCGGGTTTCTCAAAAACGAGTGAAGATAAAAGGCTGAAATTTTCAGAGATGATAGATCTACCGTTTTTCTGGTGAACCTCGGTCAAGAAAATGTCCGCGGTCACTTCCGGTCGTCACCGGAAGGAAATTTGAAAAATTGAATTTTTCGACTTTTTTATTTTTTGATATTTTTCTTTGAGATTTTTACACCTTATCGTGACCCTCTTACTGATTCAGAATATGTAATTTGTTTAAAAATCGATCAACGCGTTCTCGAGATATTAGGCATCAAAGTCCTGAAGCGAGAGTCCGAGTAGCTCAGTCGTTAGAGTCGCGGTCATGTGCCTAGGCGACCCGGGTTCGAGCCCCGAGTTCCGAATTTCTTTCCCCCTCTTTTTGTGCTTAGATCTGATTTGTTTATCTTTAAAATGATGGGTTCTGTTCTATTCTGTTTTGATTTAGTAAAAGAAGTTACAATAATATCGCTTTTCCTCGTATTTGAGTATTGAGATCCATAGCTATGTATTCATACTGAAATAAAGTTAACATGTTGAAAAACATCAAAAGTTACATCTTTAAAACAACGCCTATAAATTGTTCTAACATATGTATTTTGTTTAAAAATTGTGTAATATGTGATATTTAGAATTTAATATTCTCCGTTTAATATAGAAGTCACTGACCGACCCCCCCCCCCCATTCATAAAATCATTTAGTTTTTCTGACCCGATTTTACTTGATCTTTAATCTTGGACCTTTAATATCAACTTAGTACCATTTTAGATTACTGTACTAATTACCAGACCAATTCGTTCATTATTAACAGAGTTATGAACTTTTTGGCATTTGAGTTTCAATCGTCGTGTTTGACACGTACTGTACAAAAAAATTCTAACTCCCGAGCCCTTCACTCAATTCTAATGAAAATTCGTGAAAATAAACCTCGGACCCCATTCTTATTGTCTGTCAAATATGCAGCGGATTGAACAATTAAGAATAATCAAACGGCGTTTATAGCCTATACGCGGAAATAAAATTTACACACTACACGCACCGACCCCGACCCCCCCCCCCCCCCCATTCACAAAATCATTAAGTTTTTCTGGACAGATTTTACTGAATCTTTCATCTTGAACCTTTATTTTCAACCTAGTACCATTCTAGATTACTGTACTAATTACCAGACCAATTCGTTCACTTTTAAGAGAGTTATGAATTTTTGGACATTTGAGTTTCGATTGGCGTGCTTGACATGTACTGTAGAAAAAAATTCTAACTCCCGAGCCCTTCACTCAATCCTAATGAAATTTTGTGTAAATGTAACTCGGACCCCATTCTTATTGTCTGCCAAATATGCAGCGGATTGAACAATTCAGAAGAAATTCCTGAGATCAAGCGGCGTTTATAGTCTGTACGGGGACTTCAAATTTACACAGTACAAGGGATGTAAGCAGCCGCGTAATATTTCTGTTGCATGTATATTTCTTGCTTTCCGTTTAGTCTGTATATACGATAGCGTGTGAACTACTTATGAATGTTAAAACTGTGGAAATTACTGTCATCAAATTTTTACCGAATAAATTTACGTGTTACTGATTTCGTTATTTCTACATTTATAATGATTTGATCAATCCTGTTGAAATAAAACAGTCAAACACAATAGTAAACGACACGAAAAAAAATCTCAACACTGAAATACATGTGTAAAATGCATCAGTCATTGCTTTAGGACTTTACTTCCCCTAATTGTCGTTAACCGAATCCGAGATCCACACCTCAAAATTCTACTTTCGATTTATTTACGACGAAAATCAAGCTCGGGTCTTTTCACCCCCCTCCAGACAAAAACACGCATCAATATTTCAAATGACTTTGCACTGTTACCAAACCTGTGTAGTCAGACATCTCACACATCGTTCCTCATCTCATACAAAAATTCAGCTCCTGTCCCGGGCGGAAACGCCCCAAATTCAAAGAGAAATTCGGGAATTATTTCGCGTCAGCCATGTTTTGACGTGAACCTTTGCTGAAATACTGTTATGACACCTGCAAAGGCCTCGCCGGAGCTAATATTTCTTCTTTCTCTCTATTTCTTTCTCTCTATTTTTTTTTTTTTTTTTTTGATTTTCTAACTTAAATATTCAACATAAAGGGGTTGTTGGACTGTAGTACAAGTTGAAAACACTCGTACATTAAGATTTAGACAAAAACAGTCTTAAATTATTAGGGTCTTCCGTCTTCAGCGGAAGACCCTTCTATTATTCTATTGTTTCTTTTTCACTTTTCTTATTCTTATTAGGGTCTTCCGTCTTCAGCGGAAGACCCTTCTATTATTCTATTGTTTCTTTTTCACTTTTCTTATTCTTATTATTATTATTATTATTATTCTTTTTTTTTCTTACCGATTTTGTGCAGACGATTTCTCGGAGATGGCTTGGTCGATTTCGCTCAAATTTTCAATATAAACGTGTTTTCATCTAAAGCTGATATATAATTTTTATTTTTTGGAAAAACACTTCCGGTCAGAAGTTATCGTCCGTTTACGATTTTTAAAAGTCAATTTTGTCTGTCGGGTTTCTCAAAAACGAGTGAAGATAAAAGGCTGAAATTTTCAGAGATGATAGATCTACCGTTTTTCTGGTGAACCTCGGTCAAGAAAATGTCCGCGGTCACTTCCGGTCGTCACCGGAAGGAAATTTGAAAAATTGAATTTTTCGACTTTTTTATTTTTTGATATTTTTCTTTGAGATTTTTACACCTTATCGTGACCCTCTTACTGATTCAGAATATGTAATTTGTTTAAAAATCGATCAACGCGTTCTCGAGATATTAGGCATCAAAGTCCTGAAGCGAGAGTCCGAGTAGCTCAGTCGTTAGAGTCGCGGTCATGTGCCTAGGCGACCCGGGTTCGAGCCCCGAGTTCCGAATTTCTTTCCCCCTCTTTTTGTGCTTAGATCTGATTTGTTTATCTTTAAAATGATGGGTTCTGTTCTATTCTGTTTTGATTTAGTAAAAGAAGTTACAATAATATCGCTTTTCCTCGTATTTGAGTATTGAGATCCATAGCTATGTATTCATACTGAAATAAAGTTAACATGTTGAAAAACATCAAAAGTTACATCTTTAAAACAACGCCTATAAATTGTTCTAACATATGTATTTTGTTTAAAAATTGTGTAATATGTGATATTTAGAATTTAATATTCTCCGTTTAATATAGAAGTCACTGACCGACCCCCCCCCCCCCCATTCATAAAATCATTTAGTTTTTCTGACCCGATTTTACTTGATCTTTAATCTTGGACCTTTAATATCAACTTAGTACCATTTTAGATTACTGTACTAATTACCAGACCAATTCGTTCATTATTAACAGAGTTATGAACTTTTTGGCATTTGAGTTTCAATCGTCGTGTTTGACACGTACTGTACAAAAAAATTCTAACTCCCGAGCCCTTCACTCAATTCTAATGAAAATTCGTGAAAATAAACCTCGGACCCCATTCTTATTGTCTGTCAAATATGCAGCGGATTGAACAATTAAGAATAATCAAACGGCGTTTATAGCCTATACGCGGAAATAAAATTTACACACTACACGCACCGACCCCGACCCCCCCCCCCCCCCCCATTCACAAAATCATTAAGTTTTTCTGGACAGATTTTACTGAATCTTTCATCTTGAACCTTTATTTTCAACCTAGTACCATTCTAGATTACTGTACTAATTACCAGACCAATTCGTTCACTTTTAAGAGAGTTATGAATTTTTGGACATTTGAGTTTCGATTAGCGTGCTTGACATGTACTGTAGAAAAAAATTCTAACTCCCGAGCCCTTCACTCAATCCTAATGAAATTTTGTGTAAATGTAACTCGGACCCCATTCTTATTGTCTGCCAAATATGCAGCGGATTGAACAATTCAGAAGAAATTCCTGAGATCAAGCGGCGTTTATAGTCTGTACGGGGACTTCAAATTTACACAGTACAAGGGATGTAAGCAGCCGCGTAATATTTCTGTTGCATGTATATTTCTTGTTTTCCGTTTAGTCTGTATATACGATAGCGTGTGAACTACTTATGAATGTTAAAACTGTGGAAATTACTGTCATCAAATTTTTACCGAATAAATTTACGTGTTACTGATTTCGTTATTTCTACATTTATAATGATTTGATCAATCCTGTTGAAATAAAACAGTCAAACACAATAGTAAACGACACGAAAAAAAATCTCAACACTGAAATACATGTGTAAAATGCATCAGTCATTGCTTTAGGACTTTACTTCCCCTAATTGTCGTTAACCGAATCCGAGATCCACACCTCAAAATTCTACTTTCGATTTATTTACGACGAAAATCAAGCTCGGGTCTTTTCACCCCCCTCCAGACAAAAACACGCATCAATATTTCAAATGACTTTGCACTGTTACCAAACCTGTGTAGTCAGACATCTCACACATCGTTCCTCATCTCATACAAAAATTCAGCTCCTGTCCCGGGCGGAAACGCCCCAAATTCAAAGAGAAATTCGGGAATTATTTCGCGTCAGCCATGTTTTGACGTGAACCTTTGCTGAAATACTGTTATGACACCTGCAAAGGCCTCGCCGGAGCTAATATTTCTTCTTTCTCTCTATTTCTTTCTCTCTATTTTTTTTTTTTTTTTTTTTTGATTTTCTAACTTAAATATTCAACATAAAGGGGTTGTTGGACTGTAGTACAAGTTGAAAACACTCGTACATTAAGATTTAGACAAAAACAGTCTTAAATTATTAGGGTCTTCCGTCTTCAGCGGAAGACCCTTCTATTATTCTATTGTTTCTTTTTCACTTTTCTTATTCTTATTAGGGTCTTCCGTCTTCAGCGGAAGACCCTTCTATTATTCTATTGTTTCTTTTTCACTTTTCTTATTCTTATTATTATTATTATTATTATTCTTTTTTTTTCTTACCGATTTTGTGCAGACGATTTCTCGGAGATGGCTTGGTCGATTTCGCTCAAATTTTCAATATAAACGTGTTTTCATCTAAAGCTGATATATAATTTTTATTTTTTGGAAAAACACTTCCGGTCAGAAGTTATCGTCCGTTTACGATTTTTAAAAGTCAATTTTGTCTGTCGGGTTTCTCAAAAACGAGTGAAGATAAAAGGCTGAAATTTTCAGAGATGATAGATCTACCGTTTTTCTGGTGAACCTCGGTCAAGAAAATGTCCGCGGTCACTTCCGGTCGTCACCGGAAGGAAATTTGAAAAATTGAATTTTTCGACTTTTTTATTTTTTGATATTTTTCTTTGAGATTTTTACACCTTATCGTGACCCTCTTACTGATTCAGAATATGTAATTTGTTTAAAAATCGATCAACGCGTTCTCGAGATATTAGGCATCAAAGTCCTGAAGCGAGAGTCCGAGTAGCTCAGTCGTTAGAGTCGCGGTCATGTGCCTAGGCGACCCGGGTTCGAGCCCCGAGTTCCGAATTTCTTTCCCCCTCTTTTTGTGCTTAGATCTGATTTGTTTATCTTTAAAATGATGGGTTCTGTTCTATTCTGTTTTGATTTAGTAAAAGAAGTTACAATAATATCGCTTTTCCTCGTATTTGAGTATTGAGATCCATAGCTATGTATTCATACTGAAATAAAGTTAACATGTTGAAAAACATCAAAAGTTACATCTTTAAAACAACGCCTATAAATTGTTCTAACATATGTATTTTGTTTAAAAATTGTGTAATATGTGATATTTAGAATTTAATATTCTCCGTTTAATATAGAAGTCACTGACCGACCCCCCCCCCCCCCATTCATAAAATCATTTAGTTTTTCTGACCCGATTTTACTTGATCTTTAATCTTGGACCTTTAATATCAACTTAGTACCATTTTAGATTACTGTACTAATTACCAGACCAATTCGTTCATTATTAACAGAGTTATGAACTTTTTGGCATTTGAGTTTCAATCGTCGTGTTTGACACGTACTGTACAAAAAAATTCTAACTCCCGAGCCCTTCACTCAATTCTAATGAAAATTCGTGAAAATAAACCTCGGACCCCATTCTTATTGTCTGTCAAATATGCAGCGGATTGAACAATTAAGAATAATCAAACGGCGTTTATAGCCTATACGCGGAAATAAAATTTACACACTACACGCACCGACCCCGACCCCCCCCCCCCCATTCACAAAATCATTAAGTTTTTCTGGACAGATTTTACTGAATCTTTCATCTTGAACCTTTATTTTCAACCTAGTACCATTCTAGATTACTGTACTAATTACCAGACCAATTCGTTCACTTTTAAGAGAGTTATGAATTTTTGGACATTTGAGTTTCGATTGGCGTGCTTGACATGTACTGTAGAAAAAAATTCTAACTCCCGAGCCCTTCACTCAATCCTAATGAAATTTTGTGTAAATGTAACTCGGACCCCATTCTTATTGTCTGCCAAATATGCAGCGGATTGAACAATTCAGAAGAAATTCCTGAGATCAAGCGGCGTTTATAGTCTGTACGGGGACTTCAAATTTACACAGTACAAGGGATGTAAGCAGCCGCGTAATATTTCTGTTGCATGTATATTTCTTGCTTTCCGTTTAGTCTGTATATACGATAGCGTGTGAACTACTTATGAATGTTAAAACTGTGGAAATTACTGTCATCAAATTTTTACCGAATAAATTTACGTGTTACTGATTTCGTTATTTCTACATTTATAATGATTTGATCAATCCTGTTGAAATAAAACAGTCAAACACAATAGTAAACGACACGAAAAAAAATCTCAACACTGAAATACATGTGTAAAATGCATCAGTCATTGCTTTAGGACTTTACTTCCCCTAATTGTCGTTAACCGAATCCGAGATCCACACCTCAAAATTCTACTTTCGATTTATTTACGACGAAAATCAAGCTCGGGTCTTTTCACCCCCCTCCAGACAAAAACACGCATCAATATTTCAAATGACTTTGCACTGTTACCAAACCTGTGTAGTCAGACATCTCACACATCGTTCCTCATCTCATACAAAAATTCAGCTCCTGTCCCGGGCGGAAACGCCCCAAATTCAAAGAGAAATTCGGGAATTATTTCGCGTCAGCCATGTTTTGACGTGAACCTTTGCTGAAATACTGTTATGACACCTGCAAAGGCCTCGCCGGAGCTAATATTTCTTCTTTCTCTCTATTTCTTTCTCTCTATTTTTTTTTTTTTTTTTTTTTGATTTTCTAACTTAAATATTCAACATAAAGGGGTTGTTGGACTGTAGTACAAGTTGAAAACACTCGTACATTAAGATTTAGACAAAAACAGTCTTAAATTATTAGGGTCTTCCGTCTTCAGCGGAAGACCCTTCTATTATTCTATTGTTTCTTTTTCACTTTTCTTATTCTTATTAGGGTCTTCCGTCTTCAGCGGAAGACCCTTCTATTATTCTATTGTTTCTTTTTCACTTTTCTTATTCTTATTATTATTATTATTATTATTCTTTTTTTTTCTTACCGATTTTGTGCAGACGATTTCTCGGAGATGGCTTGGTCGATTTCGCTCAAATTTTCAATATAAACGTGTTTTCATCTAAAGCTGATATATAATTTTTATTTTTTGGAAAAACACTTCCGGTCAGAAGTTATCGTCCGTTTACGATTTTTAAAAGTCAATTTTGTCTGTCGGGTTTCTCAAAAACGAGTGAAGATAAAAGGCTGAAATTTTCAGAGATGATAGATCTACCGTTTTTCTGGTGAACCTCGGTCAAGAAAATGTCCGCGGTCACTTCCGGTCGTCACCGGAAGGAAATTTGAAAAATTGAATTTTTCGACTTTTTTATTTTTTGATATTTTTCTTTGAGATTTTTACACCTTATCGTGACCCTCTTACTGATTCAGAATATGTAATTTGTTTAAAAATCGATCAACGCGTTCTCGAGATATTAGGCATCAAAGTCCTGAAGCGAGAGTCCGAGTAGCTCAGTCGTTAGAGTCGCGGTCATGTGCCTAGGCGACCCGGGTTCGAGCCCCGAGTTCCGAATTTCTTTCCCCCTCTTTTTGTGCTTAGATCTGATTTGTTTATCTTTAAAATGATGGGTTCTGTTCTATTCTGTTTTGATTTAGTAAAAGAAGTTACAATAATATCGCTTTTCCTCGTATTTGAGTATTGAGATCCATAGCTATGTATTCATACTGAAATAAAGTTAACATGTTGAAAAACATCAAAAGTTACATCTTTAAAACAACGCCTATAAATTGTTCTAACATATGTATTTTGTTTAAAAATTGTGTAATATGTGATATTTAGAATTTAATATTCTCCGTTTAATATAGAAGTCACTGACCGACCCCCCCCCCCCCATTCATAAAATCATTTAGTTTTTCTGACCCGATTTTACTTGATCTTTAATCTTGGACCTTTAATATCAACTTAGTACCATTTTAGATTACTGTACTAATTACCAGACCAATTCGTTCATTATAAACAGAGTTATGAACTTTTTGGCATTTGAGTTTCAATCGTCGTGTTTGACACGTACTGTACAAAAAAATTCTAACTCCCGAGCCCTTCACTCAATTCTAATGAAAATTCGTGAAAATAAACCTCGGACCCCATTCTTATTGTCTGTCAAATATGCAGCGGATTGAACAATTAAGAATAATCAAACGGCGTTTATAGCCTATACGCGGAAATAAAATTTACACACTACACGCACCGACCCCGACCCCCCCCCCCATTCACAAAATCATTAAGTTTTTCTGGACAGATTTTACTGAATCTTTCATCTTGAACCTTTATTTTCAACCTAGTACCATTCTAGATTACTGTACTAATTACCAGACCAATTCGTTCACTTTTAAGAGAGTTATGAATTTTTGGACATTTGAGTTTCGATTAGCGTGCTTGACATGTACTGTAGAAAAAAATTCTAACTCCCGAGCCCTTCACTCAATCCTAATGAAATTTTGTGTAAATGTAACTCGGACCCCATTCTTATTGTCTGCCAAATATGCAGCGGATTGAACAATTCAGAAGAAATTCCTGAGATCAAGCGGCGTTTATAGTCTGTACGGGGACTTCAAATTTACACAGTACAAGGGATGTAAGCAGCCGCGTAATATTTCTGTTGCATGTATATTTCTTGTTTTCCGTTTAGTCTGTATATACGATAGCGTGTGAACTACTTATGAATGTTAAAACTGTGGAAATTACTGTCATCAAATTTTTACCGAATAAATTTACGTGTTACTGATTTCGTTATTTCTACATTTATAATGATTTGATCAATCCTGTTGAAATAAAACAGTCAAACACAATAGTAAACGACACGAAAAAAAATCTCAACACTGAAATACATGTGTAAAATGCATCAGTCATTGCTTTAGGACTTTACTTCCCCTAATTGTCGTTAACCGAATCCGAGATCCACACCTCAAAATTCTACTTTCGATTTATTTACGACGAAAATCAAGCTCGGGTCTTTTCACCCCCCTCCAGACAAAAACACGCATCAATATTTCAAATGACTTTGCACTGTTACCAAACCTGTGTAGTCAGACATCTCACACATCGTTCCTCATCTCATACAAAAATTCAGCTCCTGTCCCGGGCGGAAACGCCCCAAATTCAAAGAGAAATTCGGGAATTATTTCGCGTCAGCCATGTTTTGACGTGAACCTTTGCTGAAATACTGTTATGACACCTGCAAAGGCCTCGCCGGAGCTAATATTTCTTCTTTCTCTCTATTTCTTTCTCTCTATTTTTTTTTTTTTTTTTTTGATTTTCTAACTTAAATATTCAACATAAAGGGGTTGTTGGACTGTAGTACAAGTTGAAAACACTCGTACATTAAGATTTAGACAAAAACAGTCTTAAATTATTAGGGTCTTCCGTCTTCAGCGGAAGACCCTTCTATTATTCTATTGTTTCTTTTTCACTTTTCTTATTCTTATTAGGGTCTTCCGTCTTCAGCGGAAGACCCTTCTATTATTCTATTGTTTCTTTTTCACTTTTCTTATTCTTATTAATATTATTATTCTTTTTTTTTCTTACCGATTTTGTGCAGACGATTTCTCGGAGATGGCTTGGTCGATTTCGCTCAAATTTTCAATATAAACGTGTTTTCATCTAAAGCTGATATATAATTTTTATTTTTTGGAAAAACACTTCCGGTCAGAAGTTATCGTCCGTTTACGATTTTTAAAAGTCAATTTTGTCTGTCGGGTTTCTCAAAAACGAGTGAAGATAAAAGGCTGAAATTTTCAGAGATGATAGATCTACCGTTTTTCTGGTGAACCTCGGTCAAGAAAATGTCCGCGGTCACTTCCGGTCGTCACCGGAAGGAAATTTGAAAAATTGAATTTTTCGACTTTTTTATTTTTTGATATTTTTCTTTGAGATTTTTACACCTTATCGTGACCCTCTTACTGATTCAGAATATGTAATTTGTTTAAAAATCGATCAACGCGTTCTCGAGATATTAGGCATCAAAGTCCTGAAGCGAGAGTCCGAGTAGCTCAGTCGTTAGAGTCGCGGTCATGTGCCTAGGCGACCCGGGTTCGAGCCCCGAGTTCCGAATTTCTTTCCCCCTCTTTTTGTGCTTAGATCTGATTTGTTTATCTTTAAAATGATGGGTTCTGTTCTGTTCTGTTTTGATTTAGTAAAAGAAGTTACAATAATATCGCTTTTCCTCGTATTTGAGTATTGAGATCCATAGCTATGTATTCATACTGAAATAAAGTTAACATGTTGAAAAACATCAAAAGTTACATCTTTAAAACAACGCCTATAAATTGTTCTAACATATGTATTTTGTTTAAAAATTGTGTAATATGTGATATTTAGAATTTAATATTCTCCGTTTAATATAGAAGTCACTGACCGACCCCCCCCCCCCCCCATTCATAAAATCATTTAGTTTTTCTGACCCGATTTTACTTGATCTTTAATCTTGGACCTTTAATATCAACTTAGTACCATTTTAGATTACTGTACTAATTACCAGACCAATTCGTTCATTATTAACAGAGTTATGAACTTTTTGGCATTTGAGTTTCAATCGTCGTGTTTGACACGTACTGTACAAAAAAATTCTAACTCCCGAGCCCTTCACTCAATTCTAATGAAAATTCGTGAAAATAAACCTCGGACCCCATTCTTATTGTCTGTCAAATATGCAGCGGATTGAACAATTAAGAATAATCAAACGGCGTTTATAGCCTATACGCGGAAATAAAATTTACACACTACACGCACCGACCCCGACCCCCCCCCCCCCCCCATTCACAAAATCATTAAGTTTTTCTGGACAGATTTTACTGAATCTTTCATCTTGAACCTTTATTTTCAACCTAGTACCATTCTAGATTACTGTACTAATTACCAGACCAATTCGTTCACTTTTAAGAGAGTTATGAATTTTTGGACATTTGAGTTTCGATTGGCGTGCTTGACATGTACTGTAGAAAAAAATTCTAACTCCCGAGCCCTTCACTCAATCCTAATGAAATTTTGTGTAAATGTAACTCGGACCCCATTCTTATTGTCTGCCAAATATGCAGCGGATTGAACAATTCAGAAGAAATTCCTGAGATCAAGCGGCGTTTATAGTCTGTACGGGGACTTCAAATTTACACAGTACAAGGGATGTAAGCAGCCGCGTAATATTTCTGTTGCATGTATATTTCTTGCTTTCCGTTTAGTCTGTATATACGATAGCGTGTGAACTACTTATGAATGTTAAAACTGTGGAAATTACTGTCATCAAATTTTTACCGAATAAATTTACGTGTTACTGATTTCGTTATTTCTACATTTATAATGATTTGATCAATCCTGTTGAAATAAAACAGTCAAACACAATAGTAAACGACACGAAAAAAAATCTCAACACTGAAATACATGTGTAAAATGCATCAGTCATTGCTTTAGGACTTTACTTCCCCTAATTGTCGTTAACCGAATCCGAGATCCACACCTCAAAATTCTACTTTCGATTTATTTACGACGAAAATCAAGCTCGGGTCTTTTCACCCCCCTCCAGACAAAAACACGCATCAATATTTCAAATGACTTTGCACTGTTACCAAACCTGTGTAGTCAGACACCTCACACATCGTTCCTCATCTCATACAAAAATTCAGCTCCTGTCCCGGGCGGAAACGCCCCAAATTCAAAGAGAAATTCGGGAATTATTTCGCGTCAGCCATGTTTTGACGTGAACCTTTGCTGAAATACTGTTATGACACCTGCAAAGGCCTCGCCGGAGCTAAAATTTCTTCTTTCTCTCTATTTCTTTCTCTCCATTTTTTTTTTTTTTTTTTTTTTTTTTGATTTTCTAACTAAAATATTCAACATAAAGGGGCTGTTGGACTGTAGTACAAGTTGAAAAACACTCTTCCTTTAAGATTTAGACAAAACAGCCTTTTATTATTAGGGTCTTCCGTCTTCAGCGGAAGACCCTTCTATTATTCTATTGTTTCTTTTTCACTTTTCTTATTCTTATTATTAGGGTCTTCCGTCTTCAGCGGAAGACCCTTCTATTATTCTATTGTTTCTTTTTCACTTTTCTTATTAAGGTCTTCCGTTTCCAACGGAAGACCTTATTGTTTTCGTACCGTTTATTATTATTTTTTTTTTCCAAATTTTGTGCACGCGATTTCTCGAAATCTACTCAACCGATCAGAACAATTTTTTCACAGATGATGGGAAATTATCTGAATTTTATATGTTTTTGAATTTTTTGTCGTCGTCACTTCCGGTCCGGATTTACGGTCGATTTTGTAATTTTTTACGACCAATTTTGTGCAGAGTTGATCTCAGAAACTATAAGAGATATGACTTTGAAATTTTCAGGATAGGTAGAGCATGGTTTGAAGTTGTGCACTATTTAGTTGTTTTGCACCAGTGGCGCTATTCCTTGGAGCTTGCTTAGGCACAAAAATGGGGTACAGATTTCGAATCAAAATTTCCATATGTTTTGATCTGTATCTTTTTATCAGTTGATATTTTGACAAGACATATAGAACAAAAGTAGTAGAGAATCTAAAGTTCTATCCAATAAAATCAAGAAAAAGGGGCTGGTCCCTTTAATTAGGGACCAAGAGACTCGTAAATTCTATTACGAATAACTTGAAAACGATAAATATTTTGTTATGCATTATAAAAATCAAAGTTGTTGATCTCTACATTATCGGTTTGAAAGAGTCATCGTCAGGCCCATGTCTGACGTAATTAGGGTTTTTATTCTTTATCTTCAATTTTTTTTTTTTGGGGGGGGGGGTAATTTTGAAATCGTATCGATATCTCATGGTATCATTTTATCTAAAAAAAAGAAAAAAAAAATCGGACGGAAGACCTACTCGTTACTCGTAACGAGGTCGTATCTAGTTATTATTATTATTCTTTTTTTTTCTTACCGATTTTGTGCAGACGATTTCTCAGAGATGGCTTAACCGATTTCATTCAAATTTTCAAGATTAACGCGATTTTATCTGAAGTTTATCGTTTTTTATCCATTTTCGAAAATACACTTCCGGTCGGAAGTTATCGTCCGTTTACGATTTTAAAAAGTCAATTTTGTCGGTCGGGTTTCTCATAAACGAGTAAAGATAGAGAACTGAAATTTTCAGAGATGATAGAACTACCGTTTTTCTGGTGCACCTCGGTATAGAGAATGTCCGCCGTCACTTCCGGTCGTCACCGGAAGGAAATTTGAAAAATTGAATTTTTCGACTTTCTTATTTTTTAATATTTTTCTTTGAAATTTTTACACCTTATAGTGACCCTTTTACTGATTAAGAATATGTAATTAGTTTTAAAATCGATCAAGGCATTCTCGAGAAATTAAGCGTCAAAGTTCTGAAGCGGAGTCCGAGTAGCTCAGTCGTTATAGTCGTGGACATGGCCCAGGCGACCCGGGTTCAAGCCTCGAGTGCCGCAATTTTTTTTTCTCTTTTTTTCGCTTAGATCTACGATTTTATCTTTGAATTGATAAGTTTAATCTTATCTATTCAAAAATTGGACGGAAGACCCACTCGTTGCTCGCAACGAGATCGAATCTAGTTTTTATTCTTTTTTTTTCTTCCCATTTTTGTGCACGCGATTTCTCAGAAACGGCTCAACTGATCTCCATCAAATTTTCAGATGTGATAGATAGTGGTCTGAAGTTGATAGAAAATTTTTTGCACTGATGACGTCACATCCGTTTTGGAGATATTGAGATTTTTTGTATTTTTTATATGGGTATTTTGTCTGCGGCCGTTCTCCTAAACTATAAGAGATTTTGAGCTCAAATTTCTACGGTTGGTAAACGAAAGATTGAAGTTTTGCATGATTGTTGTTTTGTATGTTTAGCACTACTGGCGCCAAAGCTCGCTATGGCTCGAAAATTGACATTAAAAAAGCGTCGTAATTTTTTGTGCTTTTCTCTCTTTATCTCTTTTCTGGAAAATATTTTGTTAAAACATGTAATGTAAAAAAAGTTTATATTTACAAGACCTTTCTGCTGATATCAGGAAAAAGGGGCTGGCCCCTCAAATAAGGGACCTAAAGTGCTCTAAAGTCTTTTACCCATAACTCTTTACCGAGGGATATTTTGTAATAAATTATATAAGCAAATATGTTTATCTTACAAATAAGAAGCCAAGCAGTGTAACGGTTTTCTCATATGTTACGTAATTAGGGGTTTTTAGGGGTCAGAAGTCCAAAACTTTGACCACCTATATCTCAAAACGGAAAAATATTTTGAAATGCAGTATAAAAGAAAAGATGCTCAAAATGATGTACTTAACACCATGCAACCAAAAAAATTAGGTTCAGCGGCCCCAATAAGGAGATAAGGGACCGGCCCCTAAAACATTCTTTCTCAGATATCTCAAGAATGGTAACGAATTTCTGAACACTTGTTGAACAAAATGTCTTTATAATCAAATGACCTTTCATTTGATACCAAGAAAAAGGGGCTGGCCCCTAAATTTAGGGACCTAGAGGGCTCTAAAGTCTTTCTACTATAGTTCTTTACTGAGGGATATTTTGTAATAAATTATAGAAGCAAATATGTTTATCTTACAGTTATGAAGCCAAGCAGTATAACGATTTTCTCATGTGTTACGTAATTAAGGATTTTTAGGGGTCAAAAGTCCAAAACTTTGCTCACCTATATCTCAAAAAGAAAAAATATTTTGAAATCGGTATCAAAGAAAAGATGCTCAAAATGATGTCCTTAACAACATGCAGCCTAAAAAATTTGGTTCAGCGGCCCCAATAAGGAGATAAGGGACCGGCCCCTAAAATATTCTTTCTGAGATATCTCAAGAATGGTAACGGATTTCTGAACACTTGTTGAACAAAATGTCTTTAAAATCAAATGACCTTTCATTTGATACCATGAAAAAGGGGCTGGCCCCTAATATTAGGGACCTAGAGGGCTCTAAAGTCTTTTTACTATAGTTCTTTACCGAGGGGTATTTCGTAATAGATTATAGAAGCAAAAATGTTTATCTAACAGTTATGTAGCCTAACATTATAATGATTTTTCTCATGTGTTACGTAATTAAGGATTTTTAGGGGCAAAAGTCCAAAAATTTGATAACCTATATCTCAAAAAGAAAAAATATTTTGAAATGCAGTATAAAAGAAAAGATGCTCAAAATAATGTACCTAATAACATGCAACCTTACAATTTTTGTTTAGCGGCCCCAATAAGGAGATAAGGTCCGGCCCCTAAAATATTCTTTCTGAAATATCTCAAGAACGGTGACGAATTTCTAAACACCTGAAACAAAATAGTATCAGGCACTTAAAATGAAGATCCTCTTTTCCTGTTTTAAATCATGTATAGCTGTTAAATAGCAAAATCAAGATCGAACATAAATCTCAATTTCTAAAATCAGATGGAAGACCTCCTCGTTGCTCGCAACGAGATCGTGTCTAGTTAGGGTCTTCCGTCTTCAGCGGAAGACCCTTCTATTATTCTTCGGTTTCTTTTTCACTTTGCTTATTATTATTATTATTATTAGGGTCTTCCGTCTTCAGCGGAAGACCCTTCTATTATTCTATTGTTTCTTTTTCACTTTTCTTCTTATTATTCTTTTTTTTTCTTACCGATTTTGTGCAGACGATTTCTCGGAGATGGCTGGGTTGATTTCGCTCAAATTTTCAATATAAACGTGTTTTTATCTAAAGCTGATACATTTTTTTTCATTTTTGAAAAAACACTTCCGGTCAGAAGTTATCGTCCGTTTACGATTTTAAAAAGTCCATTTTGTCCGTCGGGTTTCTCAAAAACGAGTAAAGATAAAAGGCTGAAATTTTCAGAGATGATAGATCTACCGTTTTTCTAATGTACCTCGGTCAAGAGAATGTCCGCCGTCACTTCCGGTCGTCACCGGAAGGAAATTTCAAAAATTGAATTTTTCGACTTTTTTATTTTTTAATATTTTTCTTTGAAATTTTTAAACCTTATAGTGACCCTTTTACTGATACAGAATATGTAATTAGTTTTAAAATCGATCAAGGCATTCTCGAGAAATTCAGCGTCAAAGTTCTGAAGCGGAGTCCGAGTAGCTCAGTCGTTATAGTCGTGGACATGGCCCAGGCGACCCGGGTTCAAGCCTCGAGTGCCGCAAAATTTTTTTTCTCTTTTTTTCGCTTAGATCTACGATTTTATCTTTGAATTGATAACTTTAATCTTATCTTTTCAAAAATTGGACGGAAGACCCACTCGTTGCTCGCAACGAGATCGAATCTAGTTAGGGTCTTCCGTCTTCAGCGGAAGACCCTTCTATTATTCTTCGGTTTCTTTTTCACTTTTCTTATTATTATTATTATTATTAGGGTCTTCCGTCTTCAGCGGAAGACCCTTCTATTATTCTATTGTTTCTTTTTCACTTTTCTTCTTATTATTCTTTTTTTTCTTACCGATTTTGTGCAGACGATTTCTCGGAGATGGCTGGGTCGATTTCGCTCAAATTTTCAATATAAACGTGTTTTTATCTAAAGCTGATACATTTTTTTTCATTTTTGAAAAAACACTTCCGGTCAGAAGTTATCGTCCGTTTACGATTTTAAAAAGTCAATTTTGTCTGTCGGGTTTCTCAAAAACGAGTAAAGATAAAAGGCTGAAATTTTCAGAGATGATAGATCTACCGTTTTTCTAATGTACCTCGGTATAGAGAATGTCCGCCGTCACTTCCGGTCGTCACCGGAAGGAAATTTCAAAAATTGAATTTTTCGACTTTTTTATTTTTTAATATTTTTCTTTGAAATGTTTAAACCTTATAGTGACCCTTTTACTGATACAGAATATGTAATTAGTTTTAAAATCGATCAAGGCATTCTCGAGAAATTAAGCGTCAAAGTTCTGAAGCGGAGTCCGAGTAGCTCAGTCGTTATAGTCGTGGACATGGCCCAGGCGACCCGGGTTCAAGCCTCGAGTGCCGCAAAATTTTTTTCTCTTTTTTTCGCTTAGATCTACGATTTTATCTTTGAATTGATAAGTTTAATCTTATCTTTTCAAAAATTGGACGGAAGACCCACTCGTTGCTCGCAGCGAGATCGAATCTAGTTAGGGTCTTCCGTCTTCAGCGGAAGACCCTTCTATTATTCTTCGGTTTCTTTTTCACTTTTCTTATTATTATTATTATTATTATTAGGGTCTTCCGTCTTCAGCGGAAGACCCTTCTATTATTCTATTGTTTCTTTTTCACTTTTCTTATTATTCTTTTTTTTTCTTACCGATTTTGTGCAGACGATTTCTCGGAGATGGCTGAGTCGATTTCGCTCAAATTTTCAATATTAACGTGTTTTTATCTAAAGCTGATACATTTTTTTTAATTTTCGAAAAAACTCTTCCGGTCAGAAGTTATCGTCCGTTTACGATTTTAAAAAGTCAATTTTGTCTGTCGGGTTTCTCAAAAACGAGTAAAGATAAAAGGCTGAAAATTTCAGAGATGACAGATCTACCGTTTTTCTAATGTACCTCGGTCAAAAGAATGTCCGCCGTCACTTCCAGTCGTTACCGGGAGGAAATTTGAAAAATTGAATTTTTCGACTTTTTTATTTTTTAATATTTTTCTTTGAAATTTTTACACCTTATAGTGACCCTTTTACTGATTAAGAATATGTAATTAGTTTTAAAATCGATCAAGGCATTCCCAAGAAATTGAGCGTCAAAGTTCTGAAGCGGAGTCCGAGTAGCTCAGTCGTTATAGTCGTGGACATGGCCCAGGCGACCCGGGTTCAAGCCTCGAGTGCCGCAAATTTTTTTTCACTTTTTTTCGCTTAGATCTACGATTTTATCTTTGAATTGATAAGTTTAATCTTATCTTTTCAAAAATCGGACGGAAGACCCACTCGTTGCTCGCAACGAGATCGAATCTAGTTATTATTATTATTCTTTTTTTGTCTTACAAATTTTGTGCAGGCGATTTCTCAGAGATGGGACGATCGATTTCTCTCAAATTTTCAGGACTGAAGCCTCGTTGTCTGAAATTTATACCGCTGAAACAGATTTTGAAAATTCACTTCCGGTCGGAAGTTATCGTCCGTTTACGATTTTAAAAAGTCAATTTTGTCTCTCAGGTTTTTCAAAAACGAGCAAAGATAGAGAGCTGAGAATTTCAGAGATGATAGATCTATCGATTTCCTGGTGCACCTCGGTATAGAGAATGTCCGCCGTCACTTCCGGTCGTCACTGGAAGAAATTTTGAAAAATTGAATTTTTCGACTTTTTTATTTTTTTTAATTTTTCTTTGAAATTTTTACACCTGATAGTGACCCTTTCACTGATTCAGAATATGTATTTTGTTTTAAAATCGATTGAGGCATTCTCGAGAAATTAAGCGTCAAAGTCCTGAAGGGAGAGTCCGAGTAGCTCAGTCGATATAGTCGTGGACATGGCCCAGGCGACCCGGGTTCAAGCCCGGAGTGCCGCAAATTTTTTTTCTCTATTTTTCGCTTAGATCTACGATTTTATCTTTGAATTGATAAGTTTGATCTAATCTATTCAAAAATCGGACGGGAGACCCACTCGTTGCTCGCAACGAGATCGAATCTAGTTATTATTATTATTCTTTTTTTGTCTTACAAATTTTGTGCAGGCGATTTCTCGGAGATGACTTGTTCGATTTCATTCAAATTTTCCGGGCTGATGCCTAGTCATATGAATTTTATACCGCCGGAACAATTTTTAAAAATTCACTTCCGGTTGGAAGTTATCGTCGTTTTACGATTTTTAAAAGTCAATTTTGTCGGCGATGTTTCTCAAAAACGAGTAAAGATAGAGAACTGAAATTTTCAGAGATAATAGATCTAGCAATATCCTCGTGTACCTCGGTCAAGAGAATGTTGGTCGTCACTTCCGGTCGTCACCGGAAGCAAATTTAAAAAATGAAAATTTTCAACTTTTTATTTTTATGTATTTTTTCAGATAAGATGATAGTGACCCTTTCACTGATTCAGAATATGTAATTTGCTTTAAAATCGATCAAGGCATTCTCGAGAAATTAAGAGTCAAAGTTCTGAAGCGGAGTCCGAGTAGCTCAGTCGTTATAGTCGTGGACATGGCCCAGGCGACCCGGGTTCAAGACTCGAGTGCCGCAAATTTTTTTTTTTTTCGCTTAGATCTACGATTTTATCTTTGAATTGATAAGTTTAATCTTATCTATTCAAAAATCGGACGGAAGACCCACTCGTTGCTCGCAACGAGATCGAATCTAGTTATTATTAAGGTCTTCCGTTTCCAACGGAAGACCTTATTGTTATTGCTTTGTTTCTTTTTCCCTATTCTTATTATTATTATTTTTTTTCTTCCTATTTTTGTGCACGCGATTTCTCAGAAACGGCTCGGCCGATCTCAATGAAAGTTTCAGATATGATAGATATTGGTCTGAACCTGATTAAATTTTTTTGTGTTGATGACGTCACATCCGTTTTTGAGATATTGAGATTTTTCTAATTTTTATATGGGTATTTTGTCTTCTGTCGTTCTCCTAAAGTATAAGAGATATTAAGCTCAAATTTCTACGGTTGGTAAAGGAAAGATTGAAGTTTTGCATGGTTGTTGTTTTGTAAGTTTAGCACTTCTGGCGCCAAAGCTCGCTAGGGCTCGAAAATTGACATTAAAAAAGCGTCGTAAATTTTTGTGCTTTTCTCTCTTTATCTTTTTTCTGGAAAATATTTTATTAAGACATGTAATGTAAAAAAGGCTTATATTTACAAGACCTTTCGGCTGATATCAGGAAAAAGGGGCTGGCCCCTAAAATTAGGGACCTAGAAGGCTCTAAAGTCTTTTACCCATAGCTCTTCACCGAGTGATATTTTGTAATAAATTATAGAAGCAAATATGTTTATCTCACAGTTATGTATTCAAGCAATATAATGATTTTATCATGTGTTACGTAATTAAGGGTTTTTAGGGGCCGAAAGTCCAAAATTTCGATCACCAATATCTCACAAAGGAAAAATATTTTGTAATGCAGTACAGAAGAAAAGTTGTTCAAAATGATATTCTCAACAAAATGCAACCGTCAAAATTTCGTTAAACGGCCCCTAAAAGGAGAAAAGGGACCGGCCCCTAAAACCTTCTTTCTCATATATCTCCAAAACGGTAACGAATTTCTAAACACTTGTTGAACAAGATTTGTGTAGAATTAAATGACCTTTTATTTGAAATCAAGAAAAAGGGGCTGGCCCCTCAAATTAGGGGACCAAAGGACTCTAAAATTTTTAATCTGTAGCCCTTTACTGAGAGATATTTTATGAAATATTATAGAAGCAAATGTGTTTATCTTATAGTTCTGTATTCAAGCAATGTAATGATTTTATCATGTGTTACGTAATTAAGGGTTTTTAGGGGCCAAAAGTTAAAAAATTTGATCACCCATATCTCAGAAAGGAAAAATATTTTGTAATGCAGTATGAAAGAAAAGTTGTTCAAAATGATGTTCTCAACAAATTGCAACCGTCAAAATTTCGTTGAACGGCCCCTAAAAGAAGATAAGGGACCGGCCCCTAAAACCTTCTTTCTCGTATATCTCCAAAACGGTAACGAATTTCTAAACACTTGTTAAACAAAATTTGTGTAGAATTAAATGACCTTTTATTTGAAATCAAGAAAAAGGGGCTGGCCCCTCAAATTAGGGGACCAAAGGACTCTAAAATCTTTAATCTGTAGCCCTTTACTGAGAGATATTTTATGAAATATTATAGAAGCAAATGTGTTTATCTTATAATTCTGTATTCAAGCAATGTTATGATTTTATCATGTGTTACATAATTAAGGGTGTTTAGGGGCCAAAAGTCAAATAATTTGATCACCCTTATCTCAAAAAGAAAAAATATTTTGTAATGCAGTATAAAAGAAAAGATGCTCAAAATAATGTCCCTAATAACATGCAACCTTACAATTTTTTTTCAGCGGCCCCAATAAGGAGATAAGGTCCGGCCCCTAAAATATTCTTTCTGAGATATCCTAAGAACGGTGACGAATTTCTAAACACTTGTTGGACAAAACTCTTACACCTGAAACAAAATAGTATCAGGCACCTAAAATGAAGATCCTCTTTTCCTGTTTTAAATCATGTATAGCTGTTAAATAGCAAAATCAAGATCGATCATAAATCTCAATTTCTAAAATCAGACGGAAGACCTCCTCGTTGCTCGCAACGAGATCGTGTCTAGTTATTATTCTTTTTTTGTCTTACAAATTTTGTGCAGGCGATTTCTCAGAGATGGGACGATCGATTTCCGTCAAATTTTCAGGACTAAAGCCTCGTTATCTGAAATTTATACCGCTGAAACAAATTTTCAAAATTCACTTCCGGTCGGAAGTTATCGTCCGTTTACGATTTTAAAAAGTCAATTTTGTCTCTCAGGTTTTTCAAAAACGAGCAAAGATAGAAAGCTGAGAATTTCAGAGATGATAGATCTATCGATTTCCTGGTGCACCTCGGTATAGAGAATGTCCGCCGTCACTTCCGGTCGTCGCCGGAAGAAATTTTGAAAAATTGAATTTTTCGACTTTTTTATTTTTTAATATTTTTTTTTGAAATTTTTACTCCTTATAGTGATACTTTTACTGATTAAGAATATGTAATTAGTTTTGAAATCGATCAAGGCATTCTCGAGAAATTAAGCGTCAAAGTTCTGAAGCGGAGTCCGAGTAGCTCAGTCGTTATAGTCGTGGACATGGCCCAGGCGACCCGGGTTCAAGCCTCGAGTGCCGCAAAATTTTTTCTCTTTTTTTCGCTTAGATCTACGATTTTATCTTTGAATTGATAAGTTTAATCTTATTTATTCAAAAATCGGACGGAAGACCCACTCGTTGCTCGCAACGAGATCGAATCTAGTTATTATTATTCTTTTTTTGTCTTACAAATTTTGTGCAGGCGATTTCTCAGAGATGGCACACTCGATTTCTTTCAAATTTTCAGGACTTAAGCCTCGTTATCTGAAATTTATACCGCTGCAACAAATTTTGAAAATTCAATTCCGGTCGGAAGTTATCGTCGTTTTACGATTTTTAAAAATCAATTTTGTCTGTCACGTTTCTCAAAAACGAGCAAAGATAGAGATCTGAACTTTTCAGAGATGATAGATCTAGCAATATCCGCGTGTACCTCGGTCACGAGAATGTTGGCCGTCACTTCCGCTCGTCACCGGAAGCAAAATTAAAAAAAGAAAATTTTCAACTTTTTATTTTTTAGGGTCTTCCGTCTTCAGCGGAAGACCCTTCTATTATTCTATTGTTTCTTTTTCAATTTTATTATTAGGGTCTTCCGTCTTCAGCGGAAGACCCTTCTATTATTCTTCGGTTTCTTTTTCACTTTTCTTATTATTATTAGGGTCTTCCGTCTTCAGCGGAAGACCCTTCTATTATTGTAATGTTTCTTTTTCACTTTTCTTATTATTAGGGTCTTCCGTCTTCAGCGGAAGACCCTTCTATTATTGTAATGTTTCTTTTTCACTTTTCTTATTAGGGTTTTCCGTTTTTCAACGGAAAACCCTTCTGTTATTCTACTGTTTCTTATTATTATTTTTTTTTTTATCCGCAAATTTTGTGTAGGCCATTTCTCGTACATTTGTTGTCTGATTGTTATGAAACTTTCAGGGTATGTAGACAATGTTAATATCTCGAGACGTTTTTTTCAAATTTTTAAAATTCACTTCCGGTTATGAGTTATTGCCCTTTAATTGAAAATTGGGGGGTCTTTTGTCCAGAGTTGATCTCGGGAACTACAAAAGATAGTTGCATGAAATTTAGCAGAATTGTTGGTAACATTTTATAGTTTTGCTGGCATGAAAAGTTTAGCAAAATGTTTTTTAGTTTTTAAGCTATTTGCCGGTAAAGTATAAGGTTTTGGGGGGTCTGAAATTTTGTTGTTCTTTGTATAATAACCTTTAAACTAAAAATATTTTGTTAATACATATAGAGCAAAAGTTGTTTAGAATAACGAGAGCTTTCATTTAAAATTAAGAAAAAAGGGCTGGCCCCTATAATTAGGGGTCAGCAGCTCATACACGTATTTTTCTGATAGCAAAAATCGTTATCATTTTATGAAAAAAAATTAATTCAGTTATTGTTAATATATTAGATAATGTCATTTGGTGTCAAATTTAAAAAGTTCTGTGCCCTATTTTTTTCAAATTTCATAAAACAAATATGTGTGAATCGTACATGAACGAGTTAATTTGTCTACATAGACACACAAGCGAACAAATGCCGTTTTAAGGCCCAGGCATTTACTGCATTACATTGTGTTGCGTCTTAGATAAATTGTTGTGATTCAATTTCATTTTTTTTTCATCTAGGCTATATCATTTATGAATTCAACTACTTATTTAACACGTTCTAATCGGCCACGCAGAACAAATGTTTGCAATGTTTGTCGCGGACCCGCGAATGTAAACAGTAACGAACGGCATTGTAGAAAAGAGAGAGCGTAATGCAGAAGATAAGTTGTGCATTTTTCGGTGTACACATGCATTTTCAAGTTACTGTGAAACATATGAACATGCACAGGGAACAATACTACATATTTGTATAAGGAGGGATATATTCTCGTGTGAATCGTTTACGAGGAAATTCTGACAGCCACACTTCTGTCGACCATGTCGACGGATGTGTATGTTTCCATTGATCAGCCGTTGATAAGCTACGAGTAATAAAGGGGAAAAGGTGGACATTAAAGTGTGTGATTTATGTGGATGTTACTGAAGAAGGTGAGGCTTTTTATTCCTTTTAAAGTTTCTTGTCTATAGTGGTTAAAATGTCAGCATGTTAACTGGTTAACATTTAGTCTATAGATGTACATGTAAGTACGTGCACACTGTCACTGATGTATGTTATTTTTCTAGTCCAGACAATATAAATCCTTTTAACAGAATTGAATCCCAAATGTTGTACCTTTCACTTGTTTTTTTCTCCTTTTTACCAGAATTTTGTGTAAATTACAATTCAATTTATTGACAAAATCCACATGTGGCGAAAGTCATACATACAGTATACAAATATACATGTAGTTGGTACTGTACATAGATTTTCTTATGATATGTCCATCGCGTATGAATTTACAAATATATCTTGATGATTTAACATCTGCTGGGTTAAGAATTTTATAAGAATTACAGAGTTAGATGTTTTGTTATGGTGTGGGTGTTTGTTTACTAACGTGTACTTTTTACATTGTTTACTGGATGTTTAGACTTGCTCGTTGGTTCATTGGTGACTGGAAAGGATGACCGAATTTATCTATTTAAAAAAAAATCAGATTGTGAATTTTCAACTCAAAATTCAAAGCAGGGTCTAATTAGAAACATATGTCATTGATCATATTCTTGTGCGGAAGACTCCAAATGTAGACATAAATACCCTGTAGACATACATGTAACATCAAGTAAATAAAATTGTATACTTCAGACTTCAGAGTTAAAACATGACTAAAAAGTCTTTAATATTTTTATGATGCCGATCAATATATCATTAGAGAGGTTTAGCAGACCAACGGGTACCCGGTACATGTACTTGTACATGTAGTTTACAAGTTAGAACTATGCGTACCACTCTACCAGTTCACATAATTTTTCTTGTTTAGCAGTTTTGATGTGTACTTGAATTGTCCTTGTTAATGTTTAAAATGTAATTTTTCATTTATATTCCCTTTTTTTAATCTGACTACTGGCAGTACTGGCATGCCAGCAGTTCTTGTCGAGGACCATTTCTCGCTGGTGCAATGTTACATCATATTTTCGTATATAATTTTATGTGTTGATAAAATGACGTAACAATGCACTGATGAAAAATAGTACTCAACGATAACTGATCGCATGCCAATATTGATTAATTACAGACAAAAACTGAAGGTTGCAAATGTTATTTTTTATTGAACACCATTGTTTAAAATAACTTTTTATATATGTGACGGTCAGACCGGTTTAAATACCAGTGTTCAGTTGGTAGAGCACCTGACTAGAGATTCAGGGGGCCCAGGTTTAATTCCTTGTTTGGTCCTTCATTATTTCTCCCATCCTGTTACAATATTAAGGCTTGGACGTTTCTGTACTTAGCCGATTCGGTACATATCACTATACATGAGATGCGATACGATACATATCACGATACATTGCAACTAAATGAAAACATGAATAAGGGTTAAAAATTTATTCAATCTGTCGATGTATTACCGTATGTCCAAAGTTATTTTGATATATTTAAAATGAGCGTTGCACAATTTACAAATTACTTAAGTCTCATATACACTACTTTTTCATTAACAAGTAATCCAAAAGTTGTCCACACTCCAGATTTAGCTTCCTACAGGTTTGACAACTTTACGAGGTTTTCCGCCATCTTTGTACTTTCATATTAGGCGCGCAGACTAAAAAATAGCCGATATATGAAGCTCAGATATTTTTGGAAAATAAAACAAAGTCCGCATAGGTATCGTAATGTATTAATGGTAAATGTAACAATCCAAATATCGTCAAAATAAATACCGTGATGCACCGGTGCATCGGTGGATCGTTCCATCCCCATACAATATTGGTGTTGTAACCAACCCCTGGAACTGACAGGTTAACTCCTGCCAGGGGAAGAGCCAGGGGTGATCTTTGAGGGTGAAGATCATTTAAGGGGGGGGGGATGTGATGGTCAGACTGGTTTGAATACCGGTGCCAGATACATGTAGCTCAGTTGGTAGAGCACTTGACTAGAGATTCAGAGGGCAAGGTTCGAATCCCAGTCTGTTCTGTCATTTTTTCTCCCATCTTGTACATATATATCAGATCTATTCAAGTCAGTGTCAGCTACATTATGCATAAACAATTTTACCCGCTCCTAAACCACAAACTTTCTTATTAGTGGATTCAGCTTACTGCTGATTGACTGCTGTTGCAGCAGACTTATAATATATGCACGCACAAAACACAATGAACTTATCAGAGAATGAAAAATTCATCGAGTTACTTTCAACTGTTGGAATTTGGGTATTTTTTAAAAATGTATACTTGTGACAAAACATATGATTATGTGGTACATACAGCTGTAGCTTTATGAAGAAAATTTTGGTTAGACCATATATACCTATCATGCAAGTAAATGATATTTACAAAAAACTTGCAATTTATGGCGCATGAAATATACGCTACTTTTATAAAGATTGACATACATGTAATGTAACACATTCTGTGAAAAATAATCTATTAAAAATTCTTCATTAAGTTTACTCATACATGTTTTATGCTTATTACACATAGTATTGTTTTTAAAAAATGTAATTTAAAAGAAAAGAAACCAAAACCCTCGCCAAATTTATTTGCAAAAAAAAAAAAACCGGTAGAATTGATAAAACATGGTATACCAGAAGGAAATACATGTACTTTGAGCTAATTATTTTTTTTTTTTTATTTCAGCTCAAAACAGCCTCTTGTTACCACATGGCTTTTACCGGTACTTGTTGATTCTTGTGGGTCAGCTCCTGAGATTAACCTGTCACCTCTATCCACATGCATATTCCTTGTGTTCTACAGACTATTTACCGGTAATTCAAATTAAATCCGATAATGCATGAACAATAATGGAACTTGAAGAAAGCATCATGCCATGTTGTGGTTTGTGTTTGATAAGAAATTATGAAAACAAAATTAAGGCTGTTTAAAGAAATTCATAATTGCTGTGAAAATTTGTTTTTCAATAAAAGTATGCAATTATGTTTCCTTTATTTTTTATTTCATAAAGATATTTAGATGTGTTTACATAATTGAAAAATCCCCCCCCCCTCCCCTCTATTTAATTGTCTGCATTAAGATTACATGTAGGATATGTAAATGTACATTTGACTTTGAAATAACATCTGCTATGATAATTACTTTTGAAATGAACAAGAAACAACCTATTTCTACCTTTCTAAGGTATATATGCAGAAAAAAAGTAGAAAAACATGTCAAATTTGAACATTTTTCATGGAAATCAACTCTGTCTCCAGCTACCTGGGTGTTTGAAGTTTATTTTAATTTAAGGCAGATGTCTAACTTGTAGGTTGTATCTTACTTTTTTAGCATGGTTAGAAGGAGACTAGAAATCAAAATAGATTAGATATTCACTAGATATGATTGTTAGCTTACTTTTTTTCATAAAAACAAGAAATCACAAGCAGGACAGCTGTCTATTTGTTAATTAAAATGGTGTAAATCATAAAATAAACAAATAATTAGGATCAAATTTTAGAATCATTGATGATTGTTTTCAAATATGTGTGAGAAATGACTCAAGGAAATTGCCATAAGTTTCATAAAATTAGGTTAAACATTTTTAACCATGACTTTTTATGAAAATCAAAAGATGGGGGGGGGGGTATACATGTAAGGATATTTCTAAGTGATGTGAAGCTTTTATCATGATTATATAATGTAGATGCATGTTGTATTGAATAAGGTTTCTTTTCAAAGGTGGTTGAACAACAATTGACCTCTAAAAGGTCAGGTAAAGATGTTTTACTATGGAGAACCCTGTAAATCTGTGTTTATTAATGGAAATTGGAAATGGGGGGTTCACTTAAATGGCCATATTTTTATTAAACCTCAATGGAATTTGCAATATGTAGTATTCTTTTTCTCAGAATTGCATTAGCTTTCTTATTCTAAGACAAACCGTCTTTTCATAAAATGTTAGTGTACTAATTGCAGTTAAAGGTACATGTACAAGGAATAGTTTCGGATAAAGAACCGTCAATATTTTTGTAAAATTGATAGTGACTGTACGTGGAGATTTACCAGTGTTGCGTAGATTCATGAAATGAATTTACTGTTTATCAATAGTTAATGGGATGTCTCTTGTTGGAATTGGTAAGGCCTAAAAAAAAAAATAGTGTGTTTAGGGTAACACTGATGAAAAAATTATGTTAGGTAGGTGGGGATTTTTTTTTATTTTATCTATTTTTTTTTGGCCTGAATCCTAAGAATGTTTGTTTGTTTCATATTTAAAAACGTATTTTTTATTGGAAATAAGATGAAATTCACAGTCGGATAATATCAGGCATCTAAAAATGGTAGGATCGGGCCATTTTTGTAGGTTAGGTCGGGTTACCCGAAACCCACAACTTTTTTTTTTAGGCCTAAGCAATATTAAGGCCCCTAATTTTAAGTACATGAGAAGCAGTAATAAATTGTGAAACTTGCGGCTTTGACTGTTGTGTTACCTTTACACAGTGAAATTGAAGGTTACAAACTGGAGGTTATATAACATGAAATGGAGGTGGATGGGATATTATATGCCTATTTAGTATGTACTGGGTATGAGGACAATAGCAAGTTTATTGTCCCCCAAGACAGCAACTATTACATGTAGCAAAGCCAAGGGAAATAGTTGCTGAGGGGTGGGACAATAAACTTGCTATTGTCCAGATAGTCAGTTAATTGGTATATTATTGTACCGAAAAAAACTTTATTTGTCAGCGATGCAGAATTTCTTGATGATAAACAAATTAGAGTTATCAAACTTTGTATTTAATGCGGTGATCTAATTAGGTCAGAGGTGTTCCGAGTTTAAAAAGGAGGGAAATCAAATTCTGCTGATGAATGGTTTTGATGACTATTCACCATGGGCAGATAGCATGGATACTATTTCAAATTAGATAGAAAGCAAGTTTGTGTGGGCTTCTAGTGATCAGTTTGTCCGTCTGTCCATCCGAGATCGCTTGACCGGAGCATAGCTTCTCTCCCCTTGGCCCAATCTGGCTCATACCTCATCCACAGGGTTCCTTTGGGTTAAGGATGTGCTGTGACCTTGAACCATGTTGTTAGGTATAAGGTTAAGGTCATAGTAGAATTACATATATAACATCCTTGTCTGGGGCATATCTTCTCTCCCTTTGGTCCAATCTGGCTAATACTCACAGACTGTCTCTATCGTTAATCGATGTGCAGTGACCTTGCATGAAATTTCTAGGTAAAGGGTGAAATATCATATCGGATCATGCAAAAATCCTTTTTTCAGAGCATATATACTTTCTACTAACCCCTATAGGGCTCAGACTTCACATAAGCAGAGCTTTTGAGTAAAGGGTGTGTAGTGACCTTGAACCTATTTTCAAGGTAAACTGTGAAGGTCATAGCAGAATTATATTTAAAAAATCCTTGTCTGGAGTACATCTTCTCTCCCTTTGCTCCAATCAGGCTCATACTTCACCCACATGATGCCTTTGATCAAAGGATATGCAATGACCTCGAATGATATTTGTAGATCAAGTGTCAAGGTCATATCAGATCACACAAAAATCCATATTTTAAGAGAATATATATACTCTCCTTTTAGCCCCTAATTGGCTAATATTTTGCCTAAACAGAGCTTATTGGTTAATGGCGTGCAGTGACCTTGAACCATGTCAATGTGAAGGTCATAGCAGATCTTAATAAAATTAGTTTTAGACAGTAGATTATTTCCCGGATATGCTTAATCTTGGTCAGATTCAACAAAAATGCCTATATGTTAGGGGCAATGAAACAGCTAAATGCCAGCTGGAAAAATTTCAAGTTATAGGTCAAGGTCAAAGCAAAATTCTCTAAAATAACATCAGCGGGGCCCTTTGAAATGTTCACCATCAATAGTAATTTTAAATAAAAATATTCACAGAGGAATAATAAAATTAAGTTAACTATACATCGATAAGTTTCTGACAATTGATGATGCAACAAGCACATAGTACGAAAGGTCAACCCTTTGAAAAGCAGTGTAGAGGAAATGTTGCTCAGAATTATGTTTTAAACAAAATTGATTTTTTACGGACATTTTAATTTTGCATTCTGGGTTAAGAAATTAGATGTTAGTTCCAGGTAAAGTTAACTTTTACCTAAAATGAAGTCAAATTTGTTAAGTCGTACTTAAAACCATTCGGATTTTGTTAAGTCATACCAAGAATCATTCGATTTTTAAAATCTTTTTTGTACGCGGGGGTGTTAAGGAAGCATATGGACAATTTAGCGTCTTATTTTGACTGTTATATTCAAAATCGTGAAATTAAATAATTATTTTGAATAAGATCAAAAACTTAGTATTATCCTTTAAAATAGATGTCAGTGCAATAAAATCGGGTAGTACATTACTGCAACATTGGTGCATTATCACGTGACAACTATAAATAGCTTACGTATATTCCTTAACATAAAATGAGATAGAACAACACTACCCCGCCGTTTAAAAAATAAAATAAACATACCAATTGAAAGCAAAAAATCTCAGTTTAATCAAAACCGCTGCTAGAATCCTGTGTTTTTCCTCATTAAAAAGTTATTAATCCGGTTCTCGTAAAACCTTCCCCACTTTTATACAGTTTGCACGGAAAACGGCAAATTGCATCAAAACAACACACAACTTGGGATTCTAGCAGCACTTTTCAATTTAAGCATTGATCAAACTAACGATACGTATAAAATTTGAAGTTCAATATATACGGGGTAGTGTTGTTCTAGTTGGATTTTTATATCGTAAACAACGACAGAGGAAAGCCTGGCTGAGAAATAAAAGCAAATTTACATACCTTTTAGCGAATGATTGATTAAACTAACATCTTCCCCAGTATTCTTATGTTCAATTCTCAATAAATCACACCACAATACTTTATTAGAGTTCTTAGATTAGTTATATTTTGAATATGTTTACAATGCTTTCCGATCAAATTCACACGACATTCAACTTTTAGTCATGACGTCATCAATGTGTAAATCTACGTAATACAAACTAATTTCTGGAAAAAATTGTCTTCAGTATTTTTTATTTGTTTTTGATCTACGTTTCGTTGCTTAGATATTTGAATATGTACATAATAATTAAGATTTGTGATTTCACGGAATTATATGTAACTCAGATTCCATATGCTTCCTTAACACCCCCGCGTACCTAAGTTACTTTTGTCATTAGATTAAGAACACTGCTTCTTAGAGGTACTTCTAGCATTACTTTCGACATTAGCGGAAAACCCACTCGTTGCTTTGCAACGAGCTTTGCTCTAGTTATTATTAGGGTCTTCCGTTTTCAACGGAAGACCCTCTTGTTATTCTACGGTTTCTTTTTCTTTATTAGGGTCTTCCGTTTCCAACGGAAGACCCTCTTGTTATTCTACGGTTTCTTTCTATTATTATTATTCTTAACATTCTTTTTCTGCCTTCTTTAAAGCTTTATTTCTCGAAAACTATTTGCCCGATTTGCACAAAATTTTCCGGACTTATAGGACATCGGAGTGGATAAATGTTTTTAGTTAAGTTTTTTGCTGACGTCACTTCCGGTTTCAGATATTGACGATTTTATAAATTTTTAAGGGTCATTTTGTCCACGCATCTCCTCCGAAACTAATCAAGATAGAAGCTTGAAATTTTCAGGGATTGTAGATGAATGTATGTAGATGTACCCCCATGCTTCCAATGATGAAAATTATTAAAGGCCTCAAAGCTCGCCTGGACCTGAAAATTGACACCAAATGTTTTTACGAAATTTTTGCACATTTTTTGTGAAATCTTTTGATGTACAAATATTTTTATAAAACATGTAATGCAAACGTTGTTTCAAATTACACGGGCTTTCATTTGATATCAAGAAAAAGGGGCTGGCCCCTCAAATTAGGGGCCAAGAGGGCTGTAAAGTCTTCTTACAATAACTCTTTACTGAATAATAATTTGTTATTAATTATAGAAGCAAAAATGTTCATTGTACAGCTGTTTATCTATACAGTACCATACTTAAGTCATATGTTACGTAATTAGGGGTTTCAAGGGGCCAGAAATTCAAAATTTCGATCATTAATATATGAAAAAGGAGAAATATTTTGAAAAGCATTGAAGAACAAAAGTTGCTTAAAATAATGTTCTGTACAAGATGCCACCTTTAATATTTTTTGTTCATGGCCCCATTTAGGAGATAAAGGGTCGGCTCTTAAAAAACACATTTGTAAAGATATCCTAAGAACGGTTAACATTTCGTGAACACTTGTTAAACAAAATATTTTTATATTTGCAAGACCTTTCATTTGATATCAAGAAAAAGGGGCTGGCCCCGCCAATTAGGGGTCAAGAGGAGTCTTAAATCTTCTTACAATAACTCTTTACTGAACAATTATTTGTTATTAATTATAGAAGCAAAAATGTTCATTGTACAGCTGTTTATCTATACAGTATCATACCTAAGTCATATATTACGTAATCATGGGTTTCAAGGGGCCAGAATTCAAAACTTTGATCATTAATATCTGTGAAAAAGGAGAAATATTTTTTAAAGCAATGTAGAACAAAAGTTGTTCAAAATAATGTTCTGAACAATATGATACCATAAATTTTGTTGTTAGTGGCCCCGGTAAGAGTTAAAGGGTCGGCCCCTAAAATACAGTTGTTTAGATATCTCGATAACGGTTAACCATTCGTGAACAGTTGTAGAACAAAATATGTTTATATTAGCGAGACCTTTTATTTGATATCAAGAAAAAGGGGCTGACCCCTCAAATTAGGGACCAGAAGGGCTATTAAGTCTTTTTTATAATAACTCTTTTCTGACTAATAATTTGATATAAATCATCAAGCAAAAAAGGAGCTTTTATTAAGCTTAATTTAAAACTGAAATCCGTTTTAAAATCGGACGATGCATTACAAAAATATTGGGATTTAAAAATTGAGTTTTCCGGAAATTTTGATTCCAGGTTCTTGGTTAAGAAAATAGTGTTATGTTAAAAGTTAAATTAACTCGTGCCTAAAATGATTCGGAAATTGTTAACTCGTACTTGAAGACATTCGGGACTTTGTTTTTATTAAGTCGTTCTAGAAATTGTTAAGGTTTTTGTTAATTCGTTCTTGAAATCATTCAGACATTGTTAGGTCGTTCTAAGAATTATTCGATTTTTAAAAAAATATTTTTTTCATTTTCTTTGTAGTTGGTTTTAGAACTCTGCTTCATACAGGAACTTCTATCTTTACTCTCGACACCACCGGAAGACCCACTCGTTGCTTTGCAACGAGCTTTGCTCTAGTTATTCTTTTTTTTCTTTTTCTGACTTTTTTGGAGCGCTATTTCTCAAAAACTATCCAACCGATTCGCACAAAATTTTCAGGACGGATAAAGCATGATCGGCACTACATATTATAAAATTTTTAAATGATGACGTCACTTCCGGTTTCAGATATTGACGATTTTGTAAATTTTTAAGGGTCATTTTGTCCACGCATCTCCTCCGAAACTAATCAAGATAGAAGCTTGAAATTTTCAGGGATTGTAGATGAATGTATGTAGATGTACCCCCATGCTTCCAATGATGAAAATTGCTCAAGGCCTCAAAGCTCGCCTGAACCTGAAAATTAGCACCAAATTTTTTCACGAAATTTTTGCACATTTTCTGTGATATCTTTTGATGTATAAATATTTTGTTAAAACATGTAATGCAAAAGTTGTTTCAAATTACACGGGCTTTCGTTTAATATCAAGAAAAAGGGGCTGGCCCCTCAAATTAGGGGCCAAGAGGACTGTAAAGTCTTCTTACAATAACTCTTTACTGAATAATAATTTGTTAATAATTATAGAAGCAAAAATGTTCATTGTTGGGCTGTTTATCTATACAGTACCATACTTAAGTCATATGTTACGTAATTAGGGGTTTCAAGGGGCCAGAAATTCAAAAATTTGATCATTAATATCTGAAAAAGGAGAAATATTTTTAAAAGCAATGTAGAACAAAAGTTGCTCAAAAAAATGTTTTGTACTGTATGCTACCTTAAATGTTTTTGTTTATGACCCCATTTAGGAGTTAAAGGGTCGGCCCCTAAAACACATTTGTACATATATCTCAAGAACGGTTAACATTTCTTGAACACTTGTAGAACAAAATATGTTTGTATTTGCAAGACCTTTCATTTGATATCAAGAAATAGGGGCTGGTCCCTCAAATTAGGGGCCAAGAGGGCTCTAATGTCTTCTTACAATAACTCTTTACTGAACAATAATTTGTTATTAAATATAGAAGCAAAAATGTTGTTTGTACATCTTTTCATCTATACAGTACCATACCTAAGTTTTTAATTATGTAATTAGGGGTTTCAAGGGGCCATAATTCAATATTTTGATCATTAATATCTGAAAAAGGAGAAATATTTTGAAAAGCAATGTAGTACAAAAGTGGTTAGAAATAATGTTTTTAACAATATGATACCAAACATTTTGTTGTTAGTGGCCCCGGCAAGGGGTTAAAGGGTCGGCTCCTAAAATACAGTTGTTTAGATATCTCGAGAACGGTTGACTATTCATGAACACTTCTAGAACAAAATATGTTTATATTAGCAAGACCTTTTTTTGATATCAAGAAAAAGGGGCTGACCCTTCAAATTAAGGGCCTGAAGGGCTACTAAGTCTTTTTATAATAACTCTTTTCTAATCAATAATTTGATATAAATCATAAAGCAACAAAGGGGCTTTTATAAAGCTTAATTTAAACTGATATCCGTTTTAAAATCGGACGATGCATTACAGAGATATTGGGATTTAAAAATTGAGTTTTCCGGAAATATTGATTCCACGTTCTTGGTTAAGGAAATAGTGTTGTGTTCAAAGATAAATTAACTCGTACCTAAAATAATTCGGAAATCGTTAATTCGTACATTTTCAACAATCGGATTTTTTTTGTTAAGTCGTTCTTGAAATCGGAAAGGTTTTTGTTAAGTCGTACTTAAAATAATTCGTATCTTGTTAAGTCGTACCAGGACTAATTCGATTTTTTTCATCTTTTTATTTTAGTTTTTCTTGCTATTGGTATAAGAGCTCTGCTTCTTACAGGAACTTACAGCTTTACTTCCAACATTAACGGAAGACCCACTCGTTGCTTTGCAACGAGCTTTGCTCTAGTTATTATTCTTTTTTTGTCTTACAAATTTTGTGCAGGCGATTTCTCGGAGATGACTCGTCCGATTTCCTTCAAATTTCCAGGGCTGATGCCTAGTCATATGAATTTTATACCGCCGGAACAATTTTGAAAAATTCACTTCCGGTCGGAAGTTATCGTCGTTTTACGATTTTTAAAAGTCAATTTTGTCGGCGATGTTTCTCAAAAACGAGTAAAGATAGAGAACTGAAATTTTTAGAGATGATAGATCAAGCAATATCCTCGTGTACCTCGGTCACGAGAATGTTGGCCGTCACTTCCGGTCGTCACCAGAAGCAAAATTAAAAGATGAAAATTTTCAACTTTTGGTTTTTATATATTTTTTCCAATAAGATGATAGTGACCCTTTTACTGATTCAGAATATGTAATTTGTTTTAAAATCGATCAAGGCGTTCTCGAGAAATCAAGCGTCAAAGTCCTGAAGCGAGAGTCCGAGTAGCTCAGTCGTTATAGTCGTGGACATGGCCCAGGTGACCCGGGTTCAAGCCTCGAGTGCCGCAAAATTTTTTTCTCTTTTTTTCGCTTAGATCTACGATTTTATCTTTGAATTGATAAGTTTAATCTTATCAATTCAAAAATTGGACGGAAGACCCACTCGTTGCTCGCAACGAGATCGAATCTAGTTAGGGTTTTCCGTTTTTTAACGGAAAACCCTTCTGTTATTCTACTGTTTCTTATTATTATTTTTTTTTTCCCGCAAATTTTGTGCACGAGATTTCTCGAACATTTTTTGTATGATTGCTATGAAACTTTTAGGGTATGTAGATGATATTAATATCTCTAGACGTTTTTTTTCAAATTTTTAAAATTCACTTCCGGTAATGAGTTATTGCCCTTTAATTGAAAATTGGGGGGTCTTTTGTCCAGAGTTGATCTCGGGAACTACAGATGATAGATGCATGAAATTTGGCGAAATTGTCAGTAACATTTTATAGTTTTGCTGGCATGAAAATTTTGGTAATTTCTTTGTTAGTTTTTGAGCTATTTGTCGCCAAAGTTTAAGATTTTTTCGGGGCTGAAATTTTGTTGCTTTTTGTATTATAACCTTTAAACTAAAAATATTTTGTTAATACATATAGAACAAAAGTTGTTTAGAATAACGAGAGCTTTCATTTAAAATTAAGAAAAAAGGGCTGGCCCCTATAATTAGGGGTCAGCAGCTCATACACGTATTTTTCTGATAGCAAAAATCGTTATCATTTTATGAAAAAAAATTAATTCAGTTATTGTTAATATATTAAATAATGTCATTTGGTATCAAATTTAAAAAGTTCTGTGCCCTATTTTTTTTCAAATTTCATAAAACAAATATGTGTGAATCGTAACGTTACATGAACGAGTTAATTTGTCTACATAGACACACAAGCGAACAAATGCCACTTTAAGGCCCAGGCATATACTGCATTACGTTGTGTTGCGTCTTAGATAAATAGTTGTGATTCAATTTCATTTTTTTCATCTATATCATTTATGAATTCAATGAACACACATTATTTTAACGTTCTATGTGCAACTATTTGTCGGGGCGCCCCTGTTTGTAACCCCGCGCGCGTGCCGAATGTAAACAGTAACGAACGGCATTGTAGAAAAGAGAGAGCCGTAATGCAGAAGAGAAGTTGTGTATTCTTTCGACGTACAAATGCATTTTCAATTTACTGTGAAACATATGAACATGCACAGGGAACAATACTACATATTTGTTTAAGGAGGATATTTTTCTCGTGTGAATCGTTTACGAGGAAATTCTGACAGCCACACTTCTGTCGACGATCAGCCGTTGATAAGCTACGAGTAATAAAGGGGAAAAGATGGACATTAAAGTGTGTGATTTATGTGGATGTTACTGAAGAAGGTGAGGCTTTTACTCCTTTTAAAGTTTAAAAAAGTTAAAGTTAAAATTTAGTATATAGTATAGATGTACATGTAAGTACGTGCACACTGTTTGTTTTTGTTATGGTGTGGGTGTTTGTTTACTAGGCTAACGTGTAATTTTTACATGTTTCATGGATGTTTAGACTCGCTCGAGGTTCATGGGGGCTGGAAAGGGTAACTGAATTTATCTATTTAAAAAAATAACAGATTGTGAATTTTCAACTCAAAATTCAAAGCAGGGTCTAATTAGAAACATATCATATATTCTTGTGCAGAAGACTCCAAATGTAGTCATGAATATCCTGTAGACATAACTTTAAGTAAATAAAATTGTATACTTCAGACTTCAGAGTTAAAACATGACTTTAATATCTTTATGATGCCAATCATTGTATCATTAGAAAGGTTTAGCAGACCAACGGGTACCCGGTACATGTACTTGTACATGTAGGTTACAAGTTAGAACTATGCGTACTATTCTACCAGTTCACATAATTTTTCTTGTTTAGCAGTTATGATGTGTACTTAAATTGTCCTTGTTAATGTTTTAAATGTAATTTTTTATTCTCTTTTTTTAATCTGACTACTGGCAGTACTGGCCTGCGAGCAGTTCTCGTCGAGGACCATTTCTCGCTGGTGCACTGTAACATCATATTTTCGTATATAATTTTATGTGTTGATAAAATGACGTAACAATGCACTGGTGAGAAATGGTACTCGGCGAGAACTGATCGCACGCCAATATTGATTAATTACAGACAAAAACTGAAGGTTGCGCGTGTTATTTTTTATTGAACAACATTGTTTAAAATAATTCTTTATATATGTGATGATCAGACCGGTTTGAATACCAGTGCCAGATAGCTCAGTTGGTAGAGCACCTGACTAGAGATTCAGGGGGCCCAGGTTCAAATCCCGGTTTGGTCCTTCATTATTTCTCCCATCCTGTTACAATATTGGTGTTGTGAACAACCCCTGGAACTAACAGGTTAACTCCTGCCAGGGGTGATCTTCGAGGGTGAAGATCATTTAAGGGGGAAGGAATGTGACGGTCAGACTGGTTTGAATACCGGTGCCAGATACATGTAGCTCAGTTGGTAGAGCACTTGACTAGAGATTCAGAGGGCCAGGTTCGAATCCCAGTTTGTTCCGTCGTTATTTCTCCCATCTTTTACATATACATGTATATCAGATATATGACAGATGATTAAGGGTCATCACATGTTTTGCAAGATGCAATAAGTGTTAAAAACCTTTACTTTACAACACAATACATATAAGTGAATATTTATGTTTCCTGTTATTATTTGGTGTGGTTTTCTTGACAGTGTCGCATAAACAATTTACCCGCTCCTAAAACACAAACTTTCTTTTTGTGGATTCAGCTTACCGCTGATTGGCTGCTGTTGCAGCAGACAAATAAGATATGCACGCACAAAACACAATGAACTTATCAGAGAATGAGTTGAGTTTATTTCAACTGTTGGAATTTGGGGTTGTTTTTTTTTAAATGTATACTTGTGACAAAACATATATGTGGTACATACAGCTGTAGCTTTGTGAAGAAAATTTTGGTTAGACCATATATACCTATCATGCAAGTAAATGATATTTACAAAAAACTTGCAATTTATGGCGCACGAAATATACGCTAGTTTTATAAAGATTGACATACATGTAATGTACCACATTCTGTGAAAAATAATCTATTAAAAATTCTTCATTAAGTTTACTCATACATGTTTAAAAATTTATGCTTATTACACATAGTATTGTTTTTAAAACATGTAATTTATAAGAAAATAAGCAAAAACCCTTGCTAAATTTATTTGCAAAAAAAAAAAACACAGTAGAATTGATAAAAAATGGTATACCAGAAGCTAATACCAGTACATGTACTTTGACGCTGTTCGGTGGGTAATATTCGTTTGTAATTTACGAATTGAAATATTGACTGTTGCACTACAAGTACGGTAATAAACTCTCTCTCTCTCTCTCAAACTCTCTCTCTCTCAATTTGATAAGTGTTTATACCTATGAAAATTTTTAATATTATATTATGACTTGTCTTGATATGCAAATTTTTGATCTTGTACTGCCTAAATGTTATGTCATGTATTGGGATATGTCATACCTATTACACTGCATGGTCAGTGTATTTTTTCCAGAAATACTATGCATATGTTAATGTAAACACAGCTATTACTAGTACATGTATGTAAACACAGCTAATTATTTTTTTTTTATTTCAGCTCAAAACAGACTCTTGTTACCACATGGCTTTTACCGGTACCTGTTGATTCTTGTGGGTCAGCTCCTGAGATTAACCTGTCACCTCTATCCACATGCATATTCCTTGTGTTCTACAGACTATTTACCGGTAATTCAAATTAAATCCGATAATGCATAAACAAAAATGGAACTTGAAGAAAGCATCATGCCATGTTGTGGTTTGTGTTTGATAAGAAATTATGAAAACAAAATTAAGGCTGTTTATAAAGAAATTCATAATTGCTGTGAAAATTTGTTTTTCAATAAAAGTATGCAATTATGTTTCCTTTATTTTTTATTTCATAAAGATATTTAGATGTGTTTACATAATTGAAAAATCCCCCCCCCCCCTCTATTTAATTGTCTGCATTAAGATTACATGTAGGATATGTAAATGTACATTTGACTTTGAAATAACATCTGCTATGATAATTACTTTTGAAATGAACAAGAAACAACCTATTTCTACCTTTCTAAGGTATATATGCATAAAAAAAAGTAGAAAAACATGTCAAATTTGAAAATTTTTCATTGAAATCAACTCGATCTGTCTCCAGCTACCTGGGTGTGTTTGAATTTAATTTGAATTTAAGGCAGATGTCTAACTTGTAGGTTGTAACTTACTGTTTTAGCATGGTTAGAAGGAGACTAGAAATCAGAATAGATTAGATATTCACTAAATATGATTGTTAGCTTACTTTTTTCATGAAAACAAGAAATCACAAGCAGGACAGCTGTCTATTTGTTAATTAAAATGGTACAAATCATACAATAAACAAATAAAGATCAAATTTTAGAATCATTGATGATTGTTTTCATATGTGTGAGAAATTACTCAAGGAAATTGCCACACGTTTCATAAAATTAGGTAAAACATTTCAAACCATGATTTTTTATGAAAATCAAAAGATTGGGGGATGGGGGGTATACATGTAAGGGTATTTCTAAGTGATGTGAAGCTTTTATCATGATTATATCATGTAGGGGTATGTTGTATTGAATAAGGTTTCTTTTTAAAGGTGGTTGAACAAAAGTTGACCTCTAAAAGGTCAGGTAAAGATGTTTTACTATGGAGAACCCTGTAAATCTGTGTTTACTAAAGGAAATTGGAAATGGTGGGTTCACTTAAATGGCCATATTTTTATTAAACCTCAATGGAATTGGCAATATGTGGTATTCTTTTTCTCAGAATTGCATTAGCTTTCTTAGTCTTTTCATAAAAATGTTAGTGTACTAAGTTAAAGGTACAAGGAACAGTTTCGGATAAAGTACCGTCAATATTTTTGTAAAATTGAGAGTGACTGTACTTGAAGGTTTATCATTGTTGCGTAGATTCATGAAATGAATTTTAATGATTATCAATAGTTAGAGGGATGTCTCTTGTTGGAATTGGTAAGCAATATTAAGGCCCCTGATTTTAAGTACATGAGAAGCAGAAATAAATTGTGAAACTTGCGGCTATGACAGATATGTTGACTTTACAGTGAAATTGAAGGTTACAAACGGGAGGTTATATAACATGAAATGTAGGTGGATGGGATATTATATGCCTATTTAGTATTTACTGGGTATGAGGACAATAGCAAGTTTATTGTCCCCAAAGACAGCAACTATTTAATGAGGCAATGCCAAGGGAAATAGTTGCTGTGGAGTGGGACAATAAACTTGCTATTGTCCGAATAGTCAGTTAATTGGTATTTCATTATACAGAAGAAAACTTTATTTGTCAGCGATGCACAATTTCTTGATGATAAACAAATTAGAGTTAAATCAAACTTTGTATTTAATGATGCGATCTTATTAGGTCAGAGGTGTTCCGAGTTTAAGGTGATATGGGACACTTCCATGTTGTGACGTATTGTTTATCGAAATAAACAATAAAATAAAGTGTAATTATATAAGTACATGTAGTTTCTTTTCAAAAATGGTCACATAACTCCTTAGCACAGTGGGTTAGAGGGTTACTAGGAACCTGTAAGTCATGAGTTCGAATCCCGCTGGGGTTTTTTTACAATTTTTACCTTTTGAAATATTTTTAAAAGCTATTTTTTGGTTAAATATTGTAAATATTGATGACTATTCACCATGGGCAGATAGCATGGATACTATTTTAAATTAGATAAAAAGGCATGTTTATGCGGGCGCCTTCTAGTGATCAATTTGTCCGTCTGTCCATCCGAGATGGCTTGAAAGGAGCATAGCTTCTCTCCCCTTGGCCCAATCTGGCTCATACCTCATCCACAGGGTTCCTTTGGTTGAAGGATGTGCAGTGACCTTGAACCATGTTTTTAGGTATAAGGTTAAGGTCATAGCAGAATTATATATATAAAATCCTTGTCTGAGCATATCTTTTTTCCCTTTGGTCCAATCTGGCTAATACTCACAGAGTGTCTCTATGGTTAAACGATGTGCAGTGACCTTGCATGAAATTTCTAGGTAAAGGGTGAAGATCATATCGGATCATGCAAAAATCCTTTTTTGAGAGCATATATAATTTTTACTAACCCTTATTTGGCTCAGACTTCACATAAGCAGAGCGTTTGAGTAAAGGGTGAAAGGGTGTGTAGTGACCTTGAACCTATTTTCAGTGAAAAGAAACTGTGAAGGTCATAGCAGAATTATATTTTTAAAAATCCTTGTCCAGAGTATATCTTCTCTCCCTTTGCTCCATTCAGCCTCATACTTCACCCACATGATGCCTTTGATCAAAATATATGCAATGACCTCGAATGATATTTGTAGATGAAGAGTCAAGGTCATATCAGATCACACAAAAATCCATATTTTAAGAGCATAGATATACTCTCCTTTTAGCCCCAATTTGGCTAATATTTTACCTTTACAGAGTTTATTGGTTAATGGCGTGCAGTGACCTTGAACCAAGTCTGTCAATGTGAAGGCAGGGCTCGACATTAACGCTTGTCCGCTTGTCCGGTACCAGTTAAAAAAATATGCGAACAAGTGAATATTGCTGGCCACTTGTCCGACTGGACAAGTGCATTTTTTATAGTAAGAAGTCTCCAACATTTAAAAAAGAAAAGAAAGTTTTGTGATTAGTTTATCTGTAGTCTCGTTATAAGTTATTCGATTAGTTATTTTGAATTTCGATCCCGACATCAAATTGCAATGCAATTGAGTTACTCTTGATCGGGATTGAAGTTCACTAATTTCAAACAACTTTCAAGGTGTGGATCTTAGTTCTTACAAAGTACCAAACACATATGTTAAGAAAAAGAAAGGAAGAAAAGGTAGCAAAGATAAAGGATTATGGAAAGAAATGTAACTTATTTTAGGTTTCATTCATCATTGATAGACTATGATGACATTCCATGTTTAGTTTAAAAAACAGCTGAGAAATCAATATAACAGTTACATGTATTTTTTAACCTGATGCTAAATTTAAGATGTCTTGTAATTTGCCATGACAAAGCTACAGCTGACAAATCATGTTTAATGTTATATAGAACAATTATAGGAAAGACACTTTAAGTTTCCATTTAAAAAGTCAGGTTATTAATTATAGCTAGAGTATTAATCAATAAATGATTTTATTTTAGTAATAGAGTACTGTAGTTCTCAAGTTGACAATATTTGATCTTTAATATTGAAAATTTTTCGGACAAGTGAAGTTGAAGTTCGGACAAGTAAATGTTTTGGTCACTTGTCCGAATGGACAAGTAGGAAAAAAAGTTAATGTAGAGCCCTGGAAGGTCATAGCAGATCTTTTTAAAATTAGTTTTAGACAGTAGATTATTTTCCAAATATGCTTAATCTTGGTCAGATTGAACAAAAATGCATGTATGTTAGGAGGAATGAAATTGAATTAAAAGTTCTACGCCAGCTGGAAAAATTTCAAGTTATAGCTCAAGGCCAAAGCAGAATTCTCTGAAATTACATAAGCGGGGCCCTTTGAAATGTTCACCATTTCAATGTTGTCTGGTTCATAGTAATTTTACATAGAAAATATTCACAGAGGTACAGTAAAGTAAACTTAACATCGATAAGTTTCTGACAATTAATGACGCAACGAGCACACAGTACGAAAGGTCAACCCTTTGAAAAGCAGTGAAGAGAAAAAGTTGCTCAGAATTATGTTTTAAACAAAATTGATTTTTTACGTAAATTTTAATTTTGCATTCTGGGTTAAGAAAAAAGATGTTAGTTCAAGGTAAAGTAAACTTGTACCTAAAATGAAGTCAAATTTGTTAAGTCGTACTTAAACACATTGGTTTTTTTTGTTAAGTCGTTCTTGAAATGGTTAAGGGTTTTTGGTTAAGTCGTACTTAAAAACATTCGGATTATGTTAAGTTGTACCAAGAATCATTCGATTTTTTTTATCTTTTTGTACTTAGGTTTCTTTGTTACTAGATAAAGAACTCTGCTTCTTAGACGTACTTCTAGCGTTGCTTTCGACATTAGCGGAAAACCCACTCGTTGCTTTGCAACGAGCTTTGCTCTAGTTCTTCTTATTCTTCTTCATCCAAATTTGTCCAAGCCGTAACTTAAATACCCTTTGACATTAAGACTTCAAACTTAGAACATAGGTAGATGGTATTGAGAAGGAGTGCACGCCACCAAAATTTTTGACCTTGACCTATTTTCTTTTTCAAGGTCAAGCGTTTTATAAAAAATAGAGTTTGGACTATAACACAAGATTCCTTAAACATACAAACTTTTAACTTGTATCGTAGATAGATGGTATATAGTCCAGTTCAACCTTACCAAAATGTTTGACCTTGACCTTAAAATTTTATTTCAAGGTCAAATCAGAAAAAACTTCATTGTTCACCTCCTAAATATTCTTTGACAGAAGGACTTCAAACTTTACACAAAGAACAATTATAATACACTGAGGTGTACTATTGATAAATATTAGACCTTGACCTTGTTTTACTCAAGGTCAACTAGAGAAAAATAATTAAATTTTGTCTGGGTGGTACCTTAGATACCTTTTGACATTAAGTCTTCAAACTTGGAACATAGGTAGATGGTATTAAGAAAAAGTGCAGGCTATCAAAATTTTTGACCTTGACCTATTATCTTCTTCAAGGTCAAGCGTTTTATAAAATATATAGTCCGGACCATAACACAAGACTCCTTAATCATACAATCTTTTAACTTGTATCATACATAGATGGTATATAGTCCAGTTCAACCTTAACCTAAAAATTTTTGACCTTAACCTAAAAATTATATTTCAAGGTCAAATTAGAAAAAACTTCATTGTTCACCTCCTAAATATTCTTTGACAGAAGGACTTCAAACTTTACACAAAGAACAATTATAATACACTGAGGTGTACTATTGATAAATATTTGACCTTGACCTTGTTTTACTCAAGGTCAACTTGAGAAAAAATAATTAAATTTTGTCTGGGTGATAACTTAGATACCTTTTGACATTAAGACTTCAAACTTTTAACGTAGGTAGATGGTATTAAGAAGAAGTGCACGCCATCAAAATTTTTGACCTTGACTTATTATCTTCTTCAAGGTCAAGCGTTTTATAAAATATATTGTCCGGACCATAACACAAGACTCCTTAATCATACAATCTTTTAACTTGTATCATACATAGATGGTATATAGTCCAGTTCAACCTTACCAAAATTTTTGACCTTGACCTAAAAATTATATTTCAAGGTCAAATTAGAAAAAACTTCATTGTTCACCTCCTAAATATTCTTTGACAGAAGGACTTCAAACTTTACACAAAGATTAATTATAATACACTGAGGTGTACTATTGATTAATATTTGACCTTGACCTTGTTTTACTCAAGGTCAAATTAAAAATAATTAAATTTTGTCTGGGTGGTAACTTGGATAGCTTTTGACATTAAGGCTTCAAACTTGGAACATAGGTAGATGGTATTGAGAAGGAGTGCACGCCTCCATAATTTTTGACCTTGACCAATCTTGTGTCTCAAGTTAATTCATTTACTAAACTGTATCATATATGGATGATATCTAACATATAGCTGACTTCATTCTTTTTCACTTATTAAATTTGCCCCATATTACAATCCTTTGGGAGAAGGGGAGACATGTGTTTTTTTGTATAAAAAAACAATACCCACTAGTTTTCTGATTAGTCCTTCAACATCTAAGTCTACAACAGAACAAATAAAAAACGACGCGTTACACCTGTTTTTAATAAAAATCGAAAGGTAATGTTTTTTACCAGTAAGACTCCATGTATATGATTCGTAATTTCCCTGGTCGTATTAATAAAATTGAAAAAGCCTGCAGTCCACCACTCCGCCCCTTTTAGATTCGTGCATTGGGATTATCCAATAAAATGATTCCAATATAAATAGATTTGTTTAAATATGTTCAGGGTCGGTCCACAAGTTTCTTTTACATGATAAAATGTGACCAGGTAGTTTCAAAGCCGATTTTTACTGACATTCGTTATTTACCATCTAATAAATGCAATATTATACATTATGTTTTTAATAGTTTTGATTAAGTAGTTTGCATCTCACAATCGACGAAAAGTGGCCTCCATGAATTCTTATGATTCCACAGTAATTAAGGATCAAGATCATAGCAAACGTACCTATTCTATGCTATCTCTTTTTTTATAATACGGTGATAGATAGATAGATAGATAGATAGATAGATAGATAGATAGATAGATAGATAGATAGATAGATAGATAGATAGATAGATAGATAGATAGATTTCGAAAATGTATATACAAATATTTTCGTGCATTTTGTTTGTTATTTTGATTTTTTTTTTTTTTTGTTCTTTTTTTTTTGTAAAACAAACTTCACTTGCAAAGCTTTTTAAAAATCGCTGAAACATGTCATGCGTTTATCACTAACTATCTCATTAGTGTATTACTTAGTGAATTACATCGTGACCATTATCATATTCATCATCATGCTACAACGGAGGACCTCGTAGTTGTTTTGCAAAGATCTCCATTCATATCTAGGCATATTGAATATTATCAATATTTATCATTTCAGGTATTGGATTGTGCAAGAATTTGTGCAAGAATGGTTACTTGGAATGAATGACCATGACGAAAAAAAATTGGGAATGACATGAAGCAAATACTTGTTAACAAATTAAACACTAATTTGTCATAGAAAAGCAATCTCTAGCAACTTTTCAAATGAATATTATAATAAATCATTGATAAAAATTGATACACTTCTGTTTTATTTCATTATTACATTAAAGAATGCATTGCTCGCAACTAACAGCCCGCAAGGTAGACCCCGAGTGAACAGAAAGAGCAGACCCCTGGTTCGGTTTGGGTCTTGCTCTTTGTTACGTTATGTCTAGTCGGAACTGTAAAAATACATGTTTTTAGTGTTAGCGTGGGTCAAAGAAGTCAAACGAACAAAAATATAGTTTGAAAACCATTATAAAAGGAATATCATTTTTGCATGTGTGTATGGATTACATGAAAGTGCATTGTAGAGATATTTTTGTTTAGAACTTGGTTTACAATATATTAAATTACTTGCTGTATTTGGAGAAAAGTATTTACATACATGACATCGATATCAGTTTTAAATCGTGTTTTTTTTTTTTGTATTTACAGATAAGAATTCGAAGACAACGATCTCCAAACAAATGAACACAATAAGTTATCAGTATTTGGTACGTAAATGTTCGCGATGCCCTGGAGACGCTGCGTTTTCGTGTGCCACGTGCGACTGTCGTCTCTGTTTACCATGCAAAGAATACCACCAAACTGATTTCTCAACATTAGACCATGATGTTATGATATACAATAAAAAAGATAGATGCATTTCAGAACAAGAAAATTGTATTGATCATCCTCACATGTTATGTCAATGGTACTGTAAATTTTGCGAAGTCCCGTTTTGTGATTTTTGCAATGAACATAGAACACACCATTCAACAAATATTAAAGAACAATTTCAACAAAAAGGAAAAATAATTTGCTCTATCAGAAGCGATTCTTTGTTTTATAGTTGCATTATATTGGAAGACATCAAAAGCGATTATAAAACCTATGAAACAAAATTACTCAACTGCAAATCGGATATGCAAGCTGATATATTGAAACTGTATGATCGCATTGATACTGCTTTTCGTAGGTTTGATTTTAAACATAGATGTGTAAATCAAATAACAAAATTCCAGGAATGTATAAAGAATATACATGAATTTGAACAAAGATTGGAACAGTTAACAAATGAAGGCGTACAATTTATCAAATTCATAAAGGCATACCGAAAATGGAACATGTTTTACCTAAGACTGAAATGTCATGCACATTTATCATTGACTGACCCTCTGAGCTTTATGGACATAAAAGAGCAATTTTGTGAAATTACAATCACCGAAAACAAGAAACGTTCAGTAGGATATGCTTCTGAACTAAAATTGATGTATTCCCCCAAATTATATACCTCTCTAACATTAAAACATGTGAGTGGTTGCTGTCACATTTCTATTGAGACGTCAGAGAGGGTTTGGGTAAGTGGAAAAGACAATCTCATTTTTACAAACTCGAAAGGTGCCATATCATATTGTCTGAAAAATTTTAATGAGTTTTGTGGAATGCATTCAATTAACAAAGATAAGAAATTGATATACATAGATGATGAATATAACATTATCACACTTGCAAACACTATGAACAAGAAAATGACAAATACATCGATAAAAAGTTTTGAATGGAAGCCCAAATGTTTAAGCTATTGTCGGTTTACTAGTGATATTCTTGTTGGAATGTATAATAAAAGCAAAGAAGAAGGCCAGGTCCTTCGGTATAGCCAAAGTGGAGAACAAATACAAACAATACAGCACGACAGCAAAGGGAATCAACTGTATGTTAAACCTAGCTATATTGTAGAGAACAATAATTTTGATGTTGTTGTATCCATAACGGTTTGGACGACAGTGAACAACTCATCGGAAGAGTCAAGTGCCATTGTAGCAACAAACTTCGATGGAAAACATCGTTTCACCTACAAAGGACAAGACTCAAAAATAGTATCCCGTGGTCTATGTGTTGACGCATTGTCGAATATCATTTTGTGTGATAACAAAACAAGCACAGTACAAATGTTAAACTGCAACGGGGTGTTTATGAAACATCTTTTGATAAGGCCACCAGGAATACTGAAACCACGCGGCTTGGGCTATGATTTCAAAACTCACTGTCTCTGGGTTGGATCACACAGGGATAAGATATGTGTGTACAGGCACTTAAAAAGACGAGACATTCTGACCGGTAAGTCTTATGCATTTTTATTAATGAAATCTATATGTATAAATATATCAGTGTTCCATTATTCTTACATGTACAAATAATATCTTTAAATATGAACAATCTTCTGTAGTTACATCTACTTTTACAAAACGGAAATAAAACAGAGTATCACTGCTGACAAGACTTACTAATCGATAAAATTGATGTAATGTATTCAGAAGCATTTTTTTTTTTAAGAAAAAAATTAATACATTGAAAATAGTCAAATTTTATATGGTAAGAACAATTTATATACATTTTGTGTAGTCGCACATATGTGCATTCCTTCGCCATAGTTAAAAAAAGGCTGTTTGACAAAGCGCCATTTCTCTAGCGGTAGCGTTTTGAATCAAGGGCAGACTATCCAATCTGAAGATAGAACCATCACAGGCGCAGATTAGACTTTATTGTTACTTGTCTGTTAAAAATTGCTTGGATACAAGTTTTCAGAAATCTACATGTATTCCAATTACTGATAAATAATGCATGCAGAGTTTGGAGGCGTTAATTTTATTTTTTACATATTACACAAGAAATTATATATGAGGTTTTCTTTCTATTGCTCAGAATTCTTGTCAAAAAAGCCCAAGAATTCATCTTAGAAAAAAAAATGTGCGTCAATATTCAAGTCCAGCTTAAAAAATTATTACCATGCGATATTACAAATTGTCGATTTTAAAATAGATAAATGTGGCAAAAGCACAGATCACAAGATCAAAGGAATTAACAGCCTGATCAATTGAACGAGGGCTTGCCCATCAACAATTAGAAATAAATAAGTAACTTTACTGGTTAAGGAAGTGTATTTTCATGTGTTCATGACCAGCAGATAACGAAATAACATACTGACATAAAATTCATGCACTTTTAAAAAATTAGATTCAACATGTTAAATTTAGATATTCATCCTCTATTTACAAAAGTTGTCTTAAACAGGCACACAGAATCATTGGAGGAGAGTGCTGCCCCCTTTTTATTGCAGCAATCATATTTCATAAATTAATGAAACAAACTACCTAACCCCCCTCACAGATCATTATTTTTAATAAGTTTGCCTCCCCCCGCCCATGTTTTCAATAATGATGTTACGTTTCTGTTCAAGAATATATCATTATTGTGTGATCGTATCATTCAATAACAATAAAAATGAGTAAATAATAAAACATATTGAATAATTCTTACGACTTGGTGCATTCTTCTGTATGTTCAAAATGTTAATGATATATTAATCACAATAAAAGTGAATATCAAAAAAAAAAATAATAATTCTGAACATTTTGAGAAAGATTTTATTTATCTTATTAACGGTCAGAGATGAGGTAAATTGCTTTCAAAAGTATTCGATTGAATTACAATTACTTTGGGTTATAAAGGTAATCGATGACAAGTCGATTACATGGAATTTTAGGAGTAATAAATTACATTAGATTACTTTTCCTTCTTGTAATCATGATTACTTAGGATTACTTTTGAATACATTACAAGAATTTGGTAAGGAATGGTCTATGGGGTTTTTTAAAATCTAATTTAGATGTTTAATGCTTTGGAAAGAACAAATGCATTTGAAGTATTATTTTTGACATCAAATGATTAATTTTAAGTTTAATTTTTTTTTGTAAAAAATAAATTATTATCATTAACCATTTATTGAGTAGAGTTAATATCTCCATGTTCTAAAGAGTGCGCGTTAATTCATCCATCAAATAAGACACAGTTTAAATTATATAGATTAAACAGAAACTAGTTTACACATAATTTACTGTATTTATAGGTGTTGAACTTAGACTACAAAGTGATACATGATTTTGCTGCAAATGTTATAGGGGATTTTCTGAGGTGCCAGAGGGAATAAAAGATCCTCGAAATAAAACCAAATATTAAAATACCAAATGTCAAAAGGTGTTATAAATTCAGAATTAAAATAGATTTGAAAATTGACAAAGAAAAATAACGTTAAATAAAAATATATTTACCTTCGAAATGAAAACAAACATTAAAATAAAGTCAAAATGTAGAGTTTATTAATTTAAAATGTCAAATATCAAAAGGTGACAATTTGCGTTTGGCGTTTGGTTTTATTTCGTCGATAAAAACATAAAGATCATCCCGAAACATAAAATATAATTGGTTACTTAACTAGATACGATCTCGTTACGAGTAACGAGTAGGTCTTCCGTACAATTTTTAAACGATACAATTAAGATATCTATGAAATTTCACAATTCTTCCCTCAACCACTCCCTTTCAGACAATGCATACGATTGTCAATATCCCTTGAAATGTTTAACAAAATGGTTTGCTTTTTTTACATACAGCACATTAAAGAATTAAGATTTTAGTCCCCTAAAATCTATAATTACGTAATCAATTGGTTTGGCAATGAGTTTTACAAACTGATGTTGCTACGACCAACAACTTTGTTTCTGTAATGCATTACAAAATCTTGATCTTTTTAAGGTATTTGTAATAGACTTTACGAGTGTCTTGGCCCCTAATTTAAGGGGCCAGTCCCTTTTCCTTGAGTTCATTCGAAAGATCTCACTGATACTAACATTATTTATTCTTACACTTATCTAGAATTGTTGTTCATTTTTAGATACAAATGATTGAATATTTTAGGGGCCAGCCCTCTAGATCTTTAATGGGGACATCCATTGGTGCTTTGTGCTCTGATGTCGATTAGAATCATAAATGCAAACATTTTCTCTTCTTCAATGCTTAACAATTTTTTTTTCCTTTTCGAAATATATTGCGTCAAAGTTTAAGTACTTTGGCCCCTAAAAACGTTGGAAACGGAAGACCTTAATAAGAAAACAGTACGGAAGACCTTAATAACTATAAGAAAAAATCGTACGAAAACTACAAGATCTTCCGTTGGAAACAGAATACCTTAAATATATACACTGAGCATATAGATGATAAGATTCTTTAACACAGCGGTTGACTAGAAACAGAGTGACTTATCATTAGGCCTTTAGTAATAATGGTGCTAGCTTAAGGTGTGTTCCCGTTTGGCATACTTTTGAAAATTAGGAACAAAAAATTAGGTGTGAATTGTTTTTTATACAATTATAGTCTGCTTTTTACCTGAGCTTTACCTGTATCTTTCAATTGCATTTTAAAGAAGAGTTTAGTGTATTATACTGTACATATTTAAACAGTAAAATACTTGCTTTGGTGATTCATTCGGGATATGAAGGTAGGGACATTGCAGAATAAATACATAACCCGCGGGTTCTGTAATTTTTTTCTGCAATGATCGCTACCTTCAAAACCCGAATGAATCACCGAAGAAAGCATTTTATTGTTTATTTTAACATTTTTTTTTGTTACCATTTAATAAATTGATCGTAAACAGTAAGTAAAATTCACCAGATTACTGTTAACGTACATAAGTACGTTAGCTAAAAGAAACAGCCAAACCGTCACCTGTGAGACTTTGAGTCTGACATCATCATGATTATTTCGTGCAGTCCATGATTTTTCTTAGGTAGTTGTCGGTCTCAACCAATCGATAAACAAAGAGTGTCATTTTCAGTCATGTCACTTTCTTGTCAGTTTCAGCCGCTGTAGATTTCGACCAATTGACAAACGGGGCGTTTAGATTTCAGTCTGGCTGTTTCTATAGAGCAATGAATTATCTATTAGTTTCCGTAAGAAATAGAGAGAATAATACTTGGTAGATGTAAATATATTCTTGTGGTGCACTCTATTAAGATTAATGGATTTATTAAAAAGTTTTATTGTTGACCCATCCCTGTTAATGGTACAGTGGGGTACAGTGCTGGTCAGTTCCGTGCACAGCGCCATACAATGGGGGGGGGGGGGGGGGGCAGTGCTTCAGTAAGATTTTACTGTGGTAGTCAGTTAAAGGTACAATGGGGTACACTTAATGTACAGAAAATGTTTTTGGGGACTATTATTGGATTTTGAATTCAGTAGTACTACTTTGCTTAGCCTAGCCTCTCTCTCTCTCTCTCTCTCTCTCTCTCTCAAAATTTCATTGACGAATGTTATTCTTCAGCTGTAGTGCACTTTGTACATCCAAACGTTCGTCGTCTCTTCCGCTCGTCATCGGAGGAAAGCAGAACAATTTTATTTTTCAACTTTTCTTGTTTTTTTTCTGCCATGCTACAAAACAAAAGCTTTATTGAATGCAGACTATGTATTTTTGTACTAAAATTGATCCACGTCTGAGTGGTAGACTTTTGTCCAGGCGACCCGGGTTCAACCCCCGACTGTTTTGATTCAAAATGTTATTGTTTGAATTTTATTAAAAATTACAGTAACAGCGCCTTTCACCTAGTATTAAGATATGTCAGTTGAGATCCTTCGATAGGTTTACTGGAATTTGAGAAGATGTTGAGAAATGAAAGAAATTGCCCCGATAGTATTTTAAAGGTGTATTTAAACGGAAGACCACTCGTTGCTCACAACGAGATCGCGTCTACCGGTACTTATTATTCTTTTCGCCAAACATTTGGTGCACACATTTTCTCGGAAACTATTCCGACCGATTTCAAACATTTTTCATAGATGATTGGAAGGGATCTAAATGTTTTTTTTTTCTTTTTAATGTTTATGCCGTCATCAATTCCGGTACAAATTGATTACTAATTTTGTAAATTTTACAACTTATTTTGTGCAGACTTGATCTAGAAAAGTAACAGAGATATGAATATGAAATTATCATAATAGGTAGACCATGGTCTGAAGTTGTGCCTATTGTTTTGTTTTAACGTAGTGGCGCCATTCCCTAGCGCTCGCGATGTCTCGAAAATTGGGTACGAATTTTGAAATCCCCCCCCCCCTTTTTCATATTTTCGAAAATTCATTTCCTGTCGTCTCTTTCCTCTCCCGCCAAGAAAGCTTTTGACATCAAAACCTGAAAATTGATTAGAATTTGAGCTTTCAGACTTCGTAGGATTGTTAACCCATAGGCGTAGATGTCTTTTAACTATTTTGTTTTGTTCGTCATAACTTCTTGTCGTCACAGGAAGCACTTCAATTTTTTTTTTTTTTTTTTTTTTGCATTTTATTTATTTCACATAGAATTGAAACATAAGTATTAATCTTTTCATATGTCATCTATCCGATATTATATAAACAAAAACAAATCTTCTTGTGAGAGATCTCAAATATACTTGATAGCCAAATGTTTCACCCACGAAATCTCAGAAAGTGCAAGTGATCAAGACACGAAACATTCATGGGTAATAGACATTTGATAGCAAATGCGTTTAACTGCTTTCGTTTTTTCAACCGTAACTTCTGGTCCTCACCGGACGGGTTCAAACAAATCAATTTGTTTGAATGTTTAACTGTTTTTCTTTGACAATTTTAGCAAAATTAATCAACTTTAAATGTCAGTTGTCTTTTGTTCTAAAATAGAAATACTAACATTTAAATTCCCTGAGCATTTCCGTTTCTCCGTTTCTTATCTAAAAACAAAATAAAAATTGACTCTATCAGATCCCAAAAAACGGTGACGATTTGAACTACATGTACCAAACTTTGTGGGATAGGAGCCCTGACTATGTTTTTGTGTTATTTTGTTTGATTTGTCAAAAATTCCGGTCGTCACAGGAAGCACTTCGGTTTTTCTGATTTTATTTATTTTACATGAAATGAATATATCAGTAAAAAATCTTATAAATGTTTATTATACAATGTTAAATAAGCAAATATGTTCTACTTCTGCTGAGACATATCAAATATCTTACGTAGCTTTCCTTTTAACAAATTTGATACTAGCGAGATTTTAGTCACTGTAAGTGATTGAGACACAAAACATTTTAAATAATCGACAATTCTTCGAAGATGTGTTTAACGGGTTTTGTCATGTCAACTGTCGCTTCCGGTACTCACAGGAAGGGTTCAAACAATTAATAGTTTAACAAGATTAACAAACTTTCTTTGGAGTTTCATGTACACTGATGAACAGTGATGTACACTAGGCAAATGTACAATAAATGCCAGTCTTTTTTTCAATAACCACTTCCGTTCGTCCGTTTCCGGTCCCAAGACAAAATATCTAGTTTCAACAGCACCTCAGATTTGGCAGAGTTTCGATATTTCATCGTACAGACCCTGAAACGTAGTACTTCACCAAAAAAGCGTGCGACTTTCGTGCGAGAAACGTTTCGTGTAAACCGTTTAACGTTTCGTGTAAACCGTTTAGCGTTTCGTGTGAATCGTGAAGCGTTTCGTGAAAACCGTTTAGCGTTTCGGGCAAAGCGTGCAGCGTTTCGGGCAAAGCGTGTAAATCGTTTCGAGCAAAGCGTGCAAGAACCGTGTAAAACGTTCATCAAATTTCATTCGGAACTCTCTGATAATTTAATTGTTTCAAATTGGCTCCCGTGTTTTACATTACTTTACACTGTTTGTGATTAGCAAAACTCTTTTGTAGGTATTCTCATGAAAAAAAAAATATAAAAAATGATATACTTATCTTTTTACAAAATTGAATTAATTTGTAACAAACAATAGAAAGGTACGCATATTAAAAGAGAAGACTAGTTACTGAGACTATTCGGCTGTGTACAACCAGCACAAATAACCTCGGACATCGGGTGAGACCTGCACCTGGCTGAACCTGTCAATCAAACTCTGTGTATTCGTTTTCATTGGATGGTCACGCGTCTCTTTTTTTGTCAATAGCCAATAGGAATTTAATGACTTCAAAGTAGTCGGAATCAGTATTTGATGATGCACACAATTTAAATGATAGCTTATTTAACATTTATTTTATTAAAATTAAATGTATACATAGGCAGAATATATACTGTTCATTTCTATAAAATGCGGGAAGTAAATTGCTCGGAAACCCGATTAAAAATATTTCTACAAGTAATTATATTAATTATTTAAACACTGATAACGGGAAACAACAAGTCTTAGAAGTAATTATCACACTAGAATTAGCCTGAAATGTACACATGTAATTAATTATTACGGGGATATGTATGCATGATACTTAATTCAAATAGATTATGATAAATATACTGTACGCCGTTATGCAGGGCGCCGGTTATTGAGTCAATAACAATTGAGTCAAAAATTAAATCATTTTCCGAAATCCGAAATAATAATGAAAACTTTCTTTATTGTTTAATCAATTGATTTTTTTCTGTGGTTTTATGTACGGAACATATATTTACGCGAATGATACGACATAAGAAAAAAAATAATCGGTTGTTTTATAGCATTTTTTCGAACTAATGTGACTAATTTAATTTTACATCACTTTCAAAATTATCAATGTAAATAATTAAAGGTTTATTTATTGTTAGTATTTTACATCGTATTCCCTGAAACCAATAAAAAAAAAACTACTGTGAGAAGAAAAAGCAAATCCAGCCGAATACTGGAAAACCAACTTCAGTTTGTACATGTAATCATACGGATTTTATTTTTGGTATTGAATATTGAGTTACGATAACCTTTATTTCTGGATTTTTAACCGGGTTTTCCGACGGAAAAATCCGGTTATTAAAATGGTGAAAATGGCGGGCGGGTGCCAAAAGGGTACCCTCATTGTACGGATAACTCCTCCTACAGTTTTCAAGATAGGAAGTTGTTCTTTTGCAGATCAATTGTATATATATCAGAGATGTGCATATTGCTAGGCTTTTGATTTCCGATAACTTATGAAAAAAATATCAGCTTTTGAACTTAGTCATTTTTTGGCAAAATATTGCATATAGGGTACCCTCATTGTACGGATAACTCCTCCTACAGTTTTCAAGATAGGAAGTTGCTCTTTTGCAGATCAATTGTACATTTACTAGAGGTGTGCATATTGCTAGGGTTTTGATTTCCGATAATATATGAAAAAAATACCAGCTTTTGAACTTAGTCATTTTTTGGCAAAATATTGCATATAGGGTACCCTCATTGTACGGATAACTCCCCCTACAGTTTTCAAGATAGGAAGTTGTTCTTTTGCAGATCAATTGTACATATACTAGAGGTGAGCATATTGCTAGGATTTTGATTTCCGATAATATATGAAAAAATACCAGCTTTTGAACTTAGTAATTGTTTGGCAAAATACTGTGGTTTCATTAATTTTCGTGGGTATCAATTTTCGTGGATTTTCTAAAAACCAGAGTTTCAAGGATACGTAATTTCGTGGCCAACGATTCAATCAATACAAAATGTTAGTTGAAATTGAACTTCAATGAACATTTAATTTCGTGGATCAACTTAACAACGAAATCCACGAAAATTGGTATTCAACGAATATTGATGAAACCACAGTATTGCATGTAGGGTACTTCATTTCACTGGATTAGGTTGACATGGATTATGGATACAGTTCACATAAAAGAAAACCCGGTTTGCTGTCACATTGACAGCTTTTCAGTTGTTAATTTTTTACGGCACTAATAAAAATTATGAATATTCCTTTTGAGCAATAAATATGTTTATTGAAGTAGAGTTTTTGGCTTATTCTGTCAATAAAAATATTTTTTTGCTTTAAATATAAGTATCAATTTAATGTAATTAATCAATTCAATACTTATGTACATATATGTTTCTAATATCAGTATTTCTATTATTTCATGTTTTCTTGAAATTAATTCTTACTAACAGAGTCAGTGTAAATATCCGAGAGGACCCGATGAAAAGGAAAACGATCAGGATAAAAGGGTGTCCAAAGCGTGTGAAAAGCGAGCAAATCGTTTCGTGCGGGAATCGTTTCGTGTAAACCGTTCAGCGTTTCGTGTAAATCGTTAAGCGTTTCAGGCAAAGCGTTCAGCGTTTCGTGTGAACCGTTTAGCGAGCGCGTGCAGCGAGCGTTTGGTGTAGTAGTACGTTTCAGGGTTTGTATCATATAAAACAAATCGGACGGAATACCTACTCATCACTCTTAACGAGATCTATTTTTTAAGTCTTTCCACCTTTCAGGTGAAGGACCTCTTGTTTTCTTTATGTTTTTTATTCTTCTTCTTATTCTTTTATTCTATTTACCTCGGAGTCACTTTTTTGTTATTATGGTAACAATGCTGCTATCGTGAAAGTTGACAAAACTATCCTATCTTATATCCTGTGTCCTGCATCCTATCCTGCAAATAAGCTCTATCCTATCCTATCCTATCCAATACCTTCAAAATATAGGAATGCAAGTTAAATGAAACGAAATTTAAGAATTAAATGAGTTTTTCAATTAATGTAGTACTCAGAATGAATAATTCAATCTTAAAACCGAATATTCTTCGAGCAGGATAACATTTCTTAAGACTCAGCATGCCTTAGTTATATTGATAAACTTTGCTGGACCAAATTAAACTTGTTGGTCTCATGCTTTTTCCGTTTTAAGAAACTTTAAAGAAAAACTAGTAGACTAATTGTTCTCGAACAATTAGAGGTATTTCCACTTCATTGTTTTTTATGTTTGAAATAAGATTGCTTTAATAGAATAAAGTATTTTTTCTGCGTTACTTCAAAAAAAAGTGTCAAACGATTAAGTTTGCAATTTTTGTATTGCTTGACCTAGACCTTAATGTCATTTTGATCTGACAAGGTAGACGCTTCAATACCAAGTGGTCCGATCTATCTATTATTATTGATTCAAAAGTTATTTGTGTTTTTATTGATTGTTCGAAACTTTCAGAGGTAATAACTGCTAGAAAGGGACTTTGGACCCTTTCAGTATGAATAGATTGAAGGGGAGTCTAAGTGTTCTGAATACATTAGTAAAAGTTTCAAGTCTCTATCTCTAACGGTTAATGAGGCGTAGCGAAAACAAGCATTTTGTACACTCTATAATTGTTACATGGTAAAGGTCTAAAGGTTATATTTTGAAATGTCTTATGATGTCCTACCACATCCATGAAAAAGTTTTTCTCTACCACCCTAAACAAAAGAGATCTAAAAACTCATTAATTTAGAGATTTCCAAATTACCTTGACCTATGACCTTTATGTCATTTTGTTCGGCCAAGGTAGACGCTTCCATCCCAAGTGGTCCGAAGTCTCTATGATAAGTAATAAAAAAGTTGGAAGTGATTTTATGGAAATGTAAATACTTTCAGGGGCAAAAACTACTAGAAGCGGGCCTCAAATCCTTTCGGTATGAATAGATTGAAGAACCCTCTAAGTGTACTGAAGACATTGGTAAAAGTTCCAAGGCTCTATCTCTCATGGTTTCAGAGGAGTAGCGATAACAATTACTTCGTACACAAAGGGCAATAACTTTGTAAATTCTGGGAGTGATCACGCAAAGGGTCATTTGGTACCATAACTTTTAATGGTCAATAACATAAAGACAAAATTGTTTCAATATCTCTAGAAACAAAAAAAGCTGTCTCTGGAAAAAAAGAGAAGAAAAAAAATAACTAGTAGACTAATTGTTCTCGAACAATTAGAGGTCTTTCCACCTCATTGTTTTTTATGTTTGAAATAAGATTGCTTCAATTGAATAAAGTATTTTTCTGCGTTACTTCATAAAAAATTGTCAAACGCATAAGTTTGCAATTTTTTATTGCTTGATTTTGACCTTTGACCTTTATGTCATTTTGATCTGACGAGGTAGACGCTTCAATACCAAATGGTCCGGTGACTCTAGATATGATTATTGATTCAAAAGTTATTTGTGTTTCTTTATTTAATGTTCGAAACGTTCAGGGGCAATATCTGCTGGAAAGGGACTTTGGACCCCTTCTGTATGAATAGATTGAAGAAATAACTTAGTGTACTGAATTCTTATGTAAAAGTTTCAAGTCTCTATCTCTAAAGACTAATGAGGAGTAGCGATAACAAGCATTTTGTACAATAGCGGCAATAACTCTATAATTGTTACATGGAAAGGGTCAAAGGGTGATATTTTGAAATGTCTTACGATGTCTTACTACATCCATGAAAACGTTTTTCTCTACCATCCTAAACAAAAGAGATACAAAAACTCATTAAGTAAGAGATTTCCAGATGACCTTGACCTTTGACCTTTATGTCATTTTGTTCGGCTAAGGTAGACACTTTCATCTCAAGTGGTCCGAAGTCTCTATGATAAGTAATAAAAAAGTTGCAAGTGGTTTTATAGAAATGTAAATACTTTCAGGGGCAATAACTACTAGAAAGGGGACTCAGATCCTTTCGGTATGAATAGATTAAAGAACCCTCTAAGTGTACTGAAGACATTGGTAAAAGTTCCAAGTTTCTATCTCTTATGGTTTCAGGGGAGTAGCGATAACAAGCATTTTCGTAAATAGGGGACAATAACAATGTAATAATTTAAAGGAAGGAGACAAATGGCTATATTCGAAATTGCATAAGATGTCCTATTATATCCATAAAAAAGTTTTTCTCTACCACCCTAAACAAAAGAGATCTAAAAACTCATCAATTAAGATTTTTCCAAATGACCTTGACCTTTGACCTTTATGTAATTTTGATCGGCCAAGGTAGACGCTTTCATCCCAAGTGGTCCGAATTCTCTATGACAAATAATAAAAAAGTTGGAAGTGATTTTATAGAAATTTAAATACTTTCAAGGGCAATAACTGCTAGAAGGGGGCCTCAAATCCTTTCGGTATGAATAAATTGAAGAACCCTCTAAGTGTACTGAAGACATTGGTAAAAGTTCCAAGTTTCTATCTCTTATGGTTTCAGAGGAGTAGCGATAACAAGCTTTTCGTACACAAGAGCAATAACTTTGTAAGTTCTGGGAGTTACCAGGAACAGGGTCATTTGGTACATAACTTTGAATGGTCAATTACAGGAAGGAAAAATTGTTTCAATATGTCTTATGATAAAAAAGCTGTCCCTTGGAAAATAGAGAAAAAAAATAAGAATAAAAAACATAAAGAAAACAAAAGGTCTTTCACCTGAAAGGTGGAAAGACCTAAAAATAAACAGAACAATATCAATAGGCCTTTACACTGTGGTGTAAAGACCTAAAAAGAAACCGAACAATATCAATAGGCCTTTACACTGTGGTGTGAAGACCTAATAAAGAAGACGCGAGATCATTCGACAAAGCCAAAACTGAGTATGCATGCTAAACCAAACATTTTGGCACAATTTTTTTTTTACGTCGAAGGTCAAGGTCATCCGTTACCCCAAAAAGTGAAAAGTGAAAAAGGGGGTTTACGGACTAGTCGCGCAAGATAGAATCTTGGAATTTGTGTCAAAGGGCTCAATATCTCCAGGGGTCAAGGTCAAAGGTCAATATCAACTTTCAGGGGATTCGCATGCGCCTAAAGATCACACACTTTTGCATTTGACAGCTTTACCGATCCAAGTTGACCTTGACCTTTGACCTTGACCTTTGGTGCAGCCAAAAAGTTCCTCAAAGCCATCGCCAGTGGTTTCGCGGCTCTACCTTTAGTCGTTACATTTTTTTTTTCATGAAAATTAAAAAAAATGAGAGGCAGTCGTTCTAAGAGGAGACTGCAAAACCTTCTGTCTTTCAGAGAGATTCAACTACACCTTAGACCGACATCATCCGCGAAGGTTTGCAACTTGCAAGTGTCGCGGCTTCAGAGGAGTAGCGATAACAAACTTTTACGTGCATGCGTCAATACTCAGCTATGTTAAGGAAGGTCTAAGAATTCTACCACGTGTGATTTAGAAAAATTTGCATAAGCCCCGCCCCTTATTCATGAGATTTTACGAGATATAGGTATTTCGGTAATTAACAAACATCTACCAAAATGAAAATGATTAATTATTGGGTTTGAATGGTTCAAGAAAGGTGTACTGAAATAAAATCATAAACTATTCTTTATATCTCGCGAAATCATGAAATTCCTAAGTCGTCTGATGACGTGTCGAGGCTGACTACGTCACATCGGCGCTTGCAGCTGTGATCAGAGTAAACATGTGGACTTCAAAGATATATCTCGGAATTTAACTCGTTTACAACCAGCGTGGACAGAAATCGGCATAGGATTCAACTGAACAAGGTAGGATTTATCTGTACTTCCCCTAGATATTGTTTTATATTACCTAATATTGTTGGATGGAACGGAAATGAAGTGAAATTCCTCGGCTTCGATTTTGTTTACTTGTTTACATTTGTTTTTCATGTAATATTGTGTTCAAACATCAGTTTGGTGTCTCAGTCAGGCAGAGTAATTGTTCTGCGTTTCGCTAGTTTTGATCATAGAGAGCGTTGAGGCTCATTGTAGCTTTTTACTGGTCTCATATCGCGATAATATTAGATCGCATTTCCTCCATGTTCAAAGTACACAATAAAAAGTCCATGGCCAAACACTGTATGTGCTAGCACTACAAAGATATCTGTGAGGATCTGGAATGATTATAGACAAGATTGTAATTTGTTTAAGTAAATCGAAATGTGTTATTTTATTCAGCCTTCTTTTATGAAGATCTAATTAATTTTATTTAAGACAAAATTAAAGTGTGTTCAAACTGAATTTCCACACATTTTAAAAAATAAACATTTGATTATGCCTGTTGTAATATCACTGAAATTGAAACCGCCATTAATATACCCAATAATAGAGTAATGTTTCATTTTCATGTTATCTTTAACACAATAGCTTAAGCTAATTATGACACATTATTCATTTTTAGGGTTACTTAGGCAGTAGATGGTCCACTGAAAACACTTCTTGGGATGTTGATAAAAAGTAGGTACTACAAATGTATATAAATATTTCTTTTACTCACTAACTTCAACTTCATGCATAGTTTGTTGTTTTTAATATCATATTGATAATGATACTAATGTAACCTATTATAATAATTTGCATTGATATCTATTGAAATGAAATTTGAAATTGATATATATTCATCATTTCAGGTATTGGTTTTCTTATCAACTGGACTACATCCTAATATCAAAAAGACAGAAGAGAAGAACATGTAGTGTGCAAGAAGAATTGTCAATTTCCATAAATTACACATTATGACTGAAAAATACTAAAAATCAGAAACCACTAGTCTTGTTGAACAGTTTGTCACAGAAAAGCAATCTCTATAGTAATTGTAAAGTTGATTATCAAAATAAATTCTTAATAATATTGATATATTGTTTCTTCTTGCCTTCTTTAATTAGTACTAAAATATCAATTATGATTACAAGTAAACCTGATTATACATTAAAAGAACTTATTCACCAGCATAGTAACATAAATTATTATGAAACATAAATGTGTAAAATACAAACTCAACACTTACACCCCCCCCCCCCAATAAAGGCAACTGATGAAGTTATGTTTTTCCAATTTGAACAATTTTATAATGATGATTGGTGTGAACAGAAACAACATTTTAGCATTTTTTTAGTGAAATTCACAGCGTTAAATTATTTTAAGAATGAAAATTAAAATCATGATCTTAGTCAGTGTTGCATTTCAATTGCACGCAAATGACGCTGAAAGTGAAGTGGGTCAGATAAAATGCAGTAGTGCAAGGGCATACACTTGATCAAATATATTGAAAATTTCCATGTCTTACCATTGTATCCCTATTATATCAAAAAGTGCTGGGAGCTGTATGAAGTCGCTACGCATTTCATATAAATAAGCGTTAATTGCGGGAAATCCCAGTAAATTGCTGTTCATACACTGTTTACATTGAATTTAATAATTGTTCTTACTTGAATATTTTAAGCTCCTAGCACTTTTCGAAATTTTGAAGGTTCATTTTACAAGTTAGAAACAGAAATAACTATATTTGTTTATGTTATGCCCTTGCACTTTGCATTTTTCCGTATTATTCCTGGTTCATCTATTTTTAGCAGTATCACGTGACAGGGTATTCCCAAGAGACTCAAAAATTGCTCATCCGATAACAAATTATTTAATTTGTATAATCGATAAAATATCACTTTGTTTAACAAATGTTTGGAGTAGAATACCAAGATTGTTCAAAGGCTAACATTTTATGTGATAAATATCGCTATTTTTGTATGGACGCCCTTAACATAGCTGAGTAGTATCTAAACGCGAGGTGTTTTTAAGACGCAGGGTCAAATGCCCTCATCATTTTCCGAAAGCAGTAAGACGTGAATGAAAGCGTTTCGATAAGTCGCGAAACAAAAAATCATTTTTGCTTACGGAAGAAAAATAAAAAGAAAAAGAAACAAAACAATATCAATAGGCCTTTACACTGTGGTGTAAAGACCTAATAAAAAACATAAGAAAAACAAAAGGTCTTTCACCTGAAAGGTGGAAAGACCTAATAAAAAAACATAAGAAATACAAAAGGTCTTTCACCTGAAAGGTGGAAAGACCTAAATATGAAATCTGGCTGTCAGCCATTTTGACATAAAAAGCATCGCTTTAGTCGAAACCAGCATGATTCCTCAGATTTAGCACGTCTTATTTATGATTTGAAAATTTATTTTAAAAAATTATAATTGTTTGTTTCTCGCTTTTTCACCATTTAAGGAAAACTAAAGGAAAAAAAATATAAAATCTGTATGTCCACCGTTATGAATCGCCATTTTTTTTAAAGATAATTTACGACATTTTCTTAAATATGGCATATTATTCCTAACTATCCACACCTAAGTTATGATTAAAAAACTTAGCTGGACTGAATATTCATTGTTTTTATCATGCTTTATGTCCATTTCAGAAATATAAGACGAATTACCAAAATTTTGTTATCTGCCATTCTAAATCGCCACTTTGACCTAATTAACCACATTTGTGGAAAGCCAGCATAATTTTTAAGACTCAGCACACACTGGATATTATGAAATACTATTTTGGATCAATTCATTAGTGTTTGTCATTATTTTTTCCCATTGACGAGACTTTAAGAGAAAAATTTGAAGATTGGCTGTCCGACATTTTGAATCGCCATTCTGACCTACTTAACGCCATTTTCATGAAGGCCAGCATATTTTTTTAGACTCGGCATACTTTAATTATGAGAAAAAACCATGCTGGACCAAATAATGATTATTTGCCGTTAAAACGTATTTCTAGAGCTCTTTTTAGAAATTAGGACTAGACTAAACTTACATACCTGTGCTACGGTAAAATTAAATCGTACGCGGGATGGACACAATAACGTAAACAAACAGGTAAACGATTCGATTTATGATTTTAATATATTTATGCATAAAAAACAGATAAATAAATTCGATACACTAATTGAGGAACTGTTAAGTCGCATATTTTTATCAAATTACTTTCTTATCACATATAACTGAGCATAATTATCATTAAGGTTTTCCGCTGGGAGCGGAAAACCTTACTATTATTCTGAAAAAAAAATCAAATTTCTTCTTATTTTTTTCTTCTTCTAGACGCCAACTTTGATCCTTAATATCTCGCTCGTTTGTTCACCGATTGTTTTGAAATGTTCAGGACTGATAACATGCCGCGTGATGTTGTCGTTGCATATTTTAGTTGAGAAAAATCCCTATCCGGTTTTGAGTTATTCCCCTTTTAGTAAAATTTAACGACTTCTTTTGTCCAGGGGATTTAGCTTTAACGGTGACTGGCAGAGTCTCAAAAATGGGGTGGTTTGGAAGCTAATACATTGAATTTGTGCGAGATTCATATTTTATTTATTATTTAAATGCAAATAAAAGGGGTGGTATAGATGTTGAAATAAAGGTAAAAACAAATTTAAAAAATTCGCGTATTTTCCGTGTTAGTTTTCTACCTGATAAAAATTTGTTATAACATGTATTTTAAAATGTCTTGGTCTTACTCAGACCTTTCATTCGGTATGCCGAAAAAAGGGCTGGCCCTTATTATTAGGGACTTAGAGGCGTCCAAAGTTTCTTGTCAATAACTTAAAAAGGAATAAAAATTTCTAATGCATTATTGAAGCAAAGTTGTAAAGAAATTAATTTTGAATCCTTCTATAGAATTCAATTTAATGTTTTCGTAATTTATAGTTAGTATTTGCAGAAACAATTGTTGTCAGTTTGGTCCATTTTTGTGGGGGTGCGCACGTTTATGAGGTTATGAAAGGGCTTCCTGTAATGCACTAACTGATACATGTAGTGCGCAAAAATAATTCAAGTTCGATACAGGGTACAATCGAGCAAATTTCGACAGAGTTATGGCCTTTGGATGTAGAAAAATTCCAGTTTTTTGCAGTTTCTGCTCATTTTCTTCGCAGAGGATGAACATATTGAAATGAAATTTGGTTTACAGGTTTATCATGATAATATCTAGGTCAAGTTCGATATTGGGTACGATCGATCAAATTTCGACAGAGTTATGGCCCTTGGACATAGAAAAGTTCTAGTTATTTGCAGTTTCCGCTCATTTTCTTCGCAGAGGATGAACATATTGAAATGAAATTTAGTATACAGGTTTATCATGATAATATCTAGGTCAAGTTCGATATTGGGTACGATCGAGCAAATTTCGACAGCGTTATGGGCCTTGGATGTAGAAAAATTCCAGTTATTTGCAGTTTCCGCTCATTTTCTACGCAAAGGATGAATATATTGGAATGAGATTTGGTATACAGATTTATCTAAATAATGTATATGTCAAGTTTGATTTTGGGTATGATAGAGCAATTTTTGACAGAGTTATGGCCCTTTGACGTAGAAAAATTCCAGTTATTTGCAGTTTATGTTCATTTTCTTTGTGGATGTTTCAAAGGAAGGGGGGGGGGCATAAGTGTTTCACAAACATCTCTTTTTGTTGGTTTGTTTCATAACTGTGCTCCTGCCTATATTTAGATGCATTACGAGACTCAGGTAACCGATCGATAGGAGAGTCGCTAGCTGTATTCAGGCCGTCGCCTAGACGATAGTGCATGTGCTTCTAGAGCTGGACGTACACGTTTAACGCCCCACTGTGTTACTGTAACAGAGACATTTTGAATTGTTTCAGTACTGGGAGATATGTTAATAAAATGGTTCCAATGCATGATAATTAAACTCAACTTTTCTACAATACGTACACACGGCCGTCTTATAAAGCACGATGTGTATTACTGACATGACAAATGTACGCTGGCAATTTAAACGAACGCAGAATTGCTCCCGATAGAGCAATTCTTTTAAAGCAAAAAAAAAAAATACTGATTTGCGATGGATAAAATATATTTATCATCGTGGAGATGATTTTAAAAAGTGAACTTAATATTCTTAAACGATAATATTTGAATCCAAAGCCGCTAGTTTTAAGTTACGGTTAATAGGGATATTAATTATGACTTGCCCCGCGTTTCAGGTTTTTTACTTGCAAAACATCTACAAACGAAAATACCAAACAACCTTCAGCAGCAACTTAAAAATTATTTATTCCATACACAATTCTAAAGAGGTAATTCAATGAATTTTATAAATGCTTTATACTTGTATACATTCGCTATCTTCCATGGAAAAAAGTGGCATGGAAAAAATGTTGTTCAATGTTCATCAAATATGCTGTAGCCTTAGCAATCGAAAGTAATTAACAAACTGTATATTGATAGATTGACATATCAACAAACATTCAGACCCGCAATGTGTTTTTTTTACAAGTTCTATAAAATGAAGACTCAATGACTGAATTCCTTACCAGTTTCGGTGTTGTTTATTTTGAATCACGTGTGTACGTTATGTGTAGCCATATAGATGAACACTTTAAGTGTTTAATTTTTAAAAGAAAGTGTGTACATGCAGAGCAATGCAATGCTAGGACAATTAAATTCCAACAATGTATATGGTGAGGCCGGTCAGACTGATACTAGTTCTGCTTGTTCTACAAATAGCGAATGTAAGACGAAGTATCGGGGTGTTATATTTTAAACAAAAATAAGTATTGCTTTTTTAAAAGCTTGCATTACTCAAAAAAGTATTTTATTGGAATCATTCTTAGTTACCTTAGCTGCATATATGTACCGCTCGGTCTGTATCCCGGAAAAATTGACTACCATCCGAAGTTTTTCATACAAGGTCTACAGACTTGCAACATTACCTTTAAAAATACATTTTAGAATTTGCCGCTGTTTATAAATTCATTAAAAAGACGCGCAGAATCAAGTGGTAATATGTCGTTTGATATGGGATTTATGATGTCTATTTGTATTGTTTTCATTAAAATTATTTCATTATTTCAAGCGTGTGGGTGGAATGAAATAAGTTTCACATGATATATGACATAAAGATGTCCTCTCCCCATTTTTTCTCGCAGCAACTATTTTTTTTTAAATTTACATAAAAAATTGAATTATCATGGAGTTGCCCCCCCCCATTTTGGTAGCATGTAAAAAAAATGGTATGAAAATCATGAAATTATGAGTGAAATTTTTAAAATTTTGGAAAATTCTAAAAAAAAAAAAATTCTTATTTTGCTTGTCAAGACTTGTTGGATGAGTTTGCCCCTCCCCCCCCCCCCCACTTTCAAAAACGATGCTACGTGCTTGGAAATTACTTATTTCTTTATTCCCCTCTTTAATAAACAAAATAAACTAACAAACATAACCGATCCAGATAAATATAATTACATGTATCAAAAATAAACTTCAAAAACAAACTACACATTCATCATTCACCCACAATATTGCCTTTTCGATATTTGTCATCGTTGTAGACCCGTGTAACAATCTGTTACATTATATATGTAAGTAGGTGCTTGCACGACAAAGAACCCCTTGCTTATCTACATTTCATTAACGCATACAAAGAAAAAATATATTTTGATTTATTTTTGAATTTCTTTTGATGTAAAAAAAAAACAGAAGAAATTGGTTCACAGTCTCTCTTTATGCCTGTTTGTTAGCGGTTAATCCAAGTTCATTTTGAATATCCTTTTGTAATTTAAAAAATGCGATGTAAATTTTTTTTGATGCAATATTTCGGATAAAGCAATGAAGAGTTGTTTTTGAAATTTTATTAGACCAAAAAATTGTAAATTGCTAACATTGAAAATTGTGCCGGATGTCTTTCTTTTTTTAAGGTAAAACTTTATTGATTTAAAAAATGATTCTTTGAGACAAACAAATTGACATAATCAATAAGAGTTTGACAATCTCTAACTGCAGGTCTGTAGCTTTTAGTCAGAAAAAGAATCGGATGGACGACCTAGGACACAGATCGTCCATCCGAATTTCTTGAAATTTGCCATTATTTTCGTACGCGGACGCAATACTCACCGAGACTAAATGGTTCGTATCTTACGTTTTAACTGCTTTAAAAGGTAATATTGGTTTTCTGATAATTATGAGCATGAATAATTAAATAAAAATGGTTATAATTATAGTAAAATTACCGGCATCGGTCTTCTCCGTGCGCGGATCTAGAAGGCGAAGGGTTCCAGACCCCCCCCCCCCCCCCCAGCGAAATTTCTTTCAATTACGTGTACATTATAACTTACCAAATATGCCTCGGACATCCCTTGGCAAACTCAAATAACCGTCTGACTTTTCAACCCCCTCCCCGGAAAAATTATCTGATCCGCGCATGTTCCCCCTCCTCGAAATACAAAATTATTCTTCAAAACCCCTTGTAAAATGTCCAGGATCTCCGCATATGTACTAAGAGATTCATTGAATAAAATGTGGCGAATCAAACTAGAGACAACGTGTTAAGATTTGCATTTGCTTATAAACATGTAGTATCATCGTGCAAAATGCACTGTTCAATTATAATTTTTTCTTGACTTTACTTGTAAACTTCGTAATTTTTTCTCACAGTTTATTTCTTACAAAGTTCCTTTTTTATTTAGTGATTGACACTTTTAATTTTAGACTTATATGTGATTTCAAAGAGACAGAGTGTCATGTCTCAAGGACTGTTTATCTCTTAAAACAACATTGTGCAATTATCAGATTTTCATTTCTTGGACATCAAAGACTCATTGAGTTTATTTAATTATTTTATATCTGTGAACCTTTCACTCAGCTTACTTATATCATTACCTGTCAATTTATACTCATTGTTAAGATTCTTATAAATAGTTATGTACAATTGTCAATGCGCAGTCTGGAATACGGCGGCCAGCCCCGGCCACGTCCGACTCTCCCAGAGTCTTGAGTCCGGAGGCCACTACTGGCCATATCCGAATTGTTTGTAACATGTCTGTCTGTTAAATTGTTATAATGTTGCCATCGTTGAGTCTCGTCCAATAATGTGGAATCCTGCATCAATTGCCTGTTTATTTCTCTGGAACTGTATACTGGTGGACCTTCAGGAATACGGCAAACCTACCCTTCGTTTTAGCTTACGGCCTACAGCGCGCCACAACCTTATACCTTATACCCTTTACGCCAACATTCCCTCACCCGGTTCGTACTGCACACGACCGATGCAGATCCAGACGAATTCTCTATCACCGTAAAGTCTACGCGGTCACAGAAATATAATACTTTGTTTTTCAGTGTTTACACATCTAATATTGTACTATGGTCAGCTATCAATTTTTTGTAATACGTCACAAGTATAACGCAGCTACGACGGAAAACCTCAACATTATTTTTCTGTGTCAGTAATACAGTAATTGTAATTATGTTTACCTCTGGCACCGCTCAGATCGCGTAGCTTTCTTCGTTTTTCAATTGTCTTCCTATGTTTACTTTGTTAAAAGCCAGCGCTTTAATCGTAACACTTCCTGTCATGAACCGGAACTAGAGTTACCCGCCCATTACTACAATTAAACATGAAATCTTTCCCTATTTTAAATACATATTAAAAGATTACACTGTTTCTTATATATATATATATATATATATATATATATATATATATATATATATATATATATATATATATATATATGTATACTGATTAATTTAAGACATTTTATAAATAAAAATATATATTAACTTGTAATATTGTTTATTTTCAACGTCGGGTAGACGTCGTGTTGAAGTTGAATTTTCGACTTATTTAAGATCCTATCTCAAAATAATAAATTTATCTTTTTTTAAGTACACATAGTTTGATAAACAAGAATTGAAAAAAAATATAATTGTTTGTAACCCTTCGAACACTTCTTTTAAAATGTTGATTCAACGTCAATACGACGTTGAAATTTCAACGTCGAAATGAGACGTTGTTTCAACGTTGAAAAAAGGTTGTACGACGTCACGACCAAATATCAACTTTGAAACAACGTTGCGTGCCTGCTGGGAAGTTATTTATGGCTGCAGATCATCAATTGTTATGTAATTAATCAACAGTTTTAAGGGTGCTTTTTTTCAAAGTGGTTGATTATCAAACAACAATACTTTCATGTTCACATTAAAGGTGCGAGATCGTAGTCTGAGAACGTGGCTATAATGCATGTTGAACACGCTAAACTTCTATTATATATAGTTATGAACAGAATAATATATATTATAATTAAAAGTTTTAGGTCAAATGTAATTTGTTCTTGGGATAAGATGTTATGAAATACGACTACATTATGCTATGCAGATGGTCGCCATAGAAATCATCAAAGTATTGCAAGTGTGGACAGATTAGTTCACTTGACTTACAGACTATAATATAGCAACATATCTGCCTCCGAAAAATATATTTATATGCGCTTCTCAAAGTTACACTTCAGTGAGATGGACATGTGTTCTTGGGGATTTTCTTTATTGCTAATTATATGAAAATTGATTTAAAAAACAAAACAAAAAACGTTTTATTGAAGTTGTGTGAGGATGTCATGCAACTTAATTTACTTACAAGGTTAGCTACAGCCAGTAGAATATTAATTTTAGGTCAACAACGAATACCTAATCTATTAAAATACAAGATAAATAGAGAATGCAAATATTGCTTGTGACTTGTACTTAGTTTTTTGATATATCTTTAGGATAAAACAGAGAAAAGCAAAAAAAAAAAAAAAAAAACCCAAAAAACCAAACATGGAACTTGCATCAAATTTACTTCATGTACATGTTACCCCAAAAATCCGACCGAATATGTCTCTTTGTCACATTTAATTAAATTAACTGAACATAAAAACCGTAACACTATAATTTTTCGCTAATTTTTTTGAAGTTTCTCCCGTTTTTTTTTCAAAATACATACGTAAACTTTCTCCGAGAGAATTACTTTTGATCCGATAAAGGAGTAAAAACTGATTTAAAAATAGGGATTTTGAATATTATTGCATCGTCGAGAGAAGTAATACTCATTTCTGTAAATAATGTTATTAAATTTTACATTACATAGCGGTGTCTGTATATTTGGAGTAAAATTTAGACGTTCACTTATGCATAAATTCTCCCGATGATCTTTGATAGCTGATTATTATTTTGAATGTTCAAGTCTACTCGTATTATTAAATAATATCAGCCCTGAAAAAAGAAGATGGGTGGATAAGGCGTGTAAAATGCCCATACGCGTTTGGACAGGCTACTGAAAAATTAAAGTATCAATAAATCTGATTGTTTTTTTTAAATCATTGAAAACAATATATATTTAACGAATCATTGATTTTTAACCTGTAGGTATGTTCAATACTTGAAATATGTTAACTCAAACAGGCGTGTACGTATCAAAACCTGCAAATACTGTCATTTTTAAGAACTTCGGGGCATTTTCTTTTATAGAGTGGGTCTGTACTCCATATTTTTCTCATAGTCTAATTAAGGTCTATTGGAAAACAAACCGATTTCAATCAACAAAAACGTGGAGAGATGACCCACTATACATTAAAAATATCATTTTGTATACCAACAATTGAACATTTTGAAAAAACAATACAAGTCCGGTAGTTCGTGGCCCTAGTCACACATAATATTTAAAAAGTCCACTTTGTTGTGTCTGAAATGGCTCAGTGGTTAGAGCACCTGGCATATGCTAATCTTATATATCTAGGGTTTTTATGTTACAGGTTCGATACCACCAAAATTTCCGACAATACTTTTTTTTCTTATTTTTGTAAAATATATTAAAAACTGACTAAAGTTAGAAATTTTGCTGTTGCAAAATTTTATTATAATACATTTGAATAGATTTCATTGGGGAAAAATAATTTCAAAATTGTATTTCACTACTAAACCGAACGGGCATATGCGCCATCTTATTCCTCCATCTTCTTTTCAGAGATGCCATAAATTTTGGCTATTTACCAAATTTTGACAGCACGCAACAATTTCAAACTTGCGCATAGTCTTTAAAAAATTAGAAAGATTTAATTACAGAAGTTAGGTGGGTTTTTTTTGCACGTTTTTACGTGAATTTCCTTACATGAATCATGGGTACATGTATATAACAATCCATGCTACCCTGAAAAATTTAACTCGCCATTAAACTTCTCATTGTTTAAACTCCTATCACACGGGAGCTGCGTCGTCACGGCGATCCCGCTGCGTAATTGAATACTGTAAAACGCCATGGTGAACGAACTAGAGTCTTCTACAGCGCCGTAACAACGCAACGGCATCTTCGTTCGCCGCGGTGGGATATCCTAGCCTAGAACATTTTAGAACGACACACGACGGCGCACATTTTGAACATGCACAAAGTACGCGCCGTGGCTCTGCGTTCTGATAAACACGCCGTAGATGTGGAGTAAGGTCGCAATGACAGCGCCGTAAAGTCTCCAACAGCGCATGTGCAAGCAGTCAGCGTGCAGAGCACGCTATGGACGCGCGGTAAAAACTCGTAGCACCTCATGAGCGCTCGGCGGATACCCAGCGAGAGGGCAGTCAATCGCCAAGTAGAACTCTGTGGGAACGTAGTTGAGAGCTCTGTAAGAACGCCTCAGTCGCCATCAGGATGCCGTGACATTTTCACTTGTACATTTTTAAACAAGATTGTATATTTTTTCTGAATTTTCCTTGCGATCCTACGGCGATTCCATGAATTTTACAACGCCGTGAACACGCCCTGGGAACGCAACTTGGTGTGACAGGGCCTTAAAGAGATTTCAAAACAATTTCACAAACTGTGTTCGACAAATAGTTTTCCTAAAACATTTTCTTCCTGTCTTTATACAGGCTTTCAATCACAACACGATTTTATAACAAAAGCAGAAGTGAAATTTTAGTCACTAGTCATTATAATCGTTTGACACCAAATCATATAAATTTTCAACTCGCTGCAACAACGGAAGACCTACTCGTGGATTTACCACGAGCTCTGCTCTAGTTTATATATCTAATTAAATAATTCTTAACGTACTATTTTAGATTTTGAGAGGTCTTACCATTTTTCTCAAATCTACATAGCATTTAATTTTTTTAAATTCTATAGGCAACATAAGAGATAATATTATTCATAAATTGTACCTTGAAATTATTCTAATAATACTAGATATAATCTCGTTAAGAGTAGCGAGTGGGTATTCCGTTCAATTTTTGAAACGATACGATGAAATATTGATAAATTGTTATAACCTCAACCCCATTTCAGAAAAATAGGACAAAATCCGTAACAATGCTCAACAACAAGGATTTTTAATTGTCTTTGGATTTTTGTTTTATGGTTTGTTTCCCCCTTTGTTTTGTTATGGTTTTTTTCTACATGATTAAAAAATGAAGATCAAAGCTTTCAGTCTCCTGAATATCTCTGAATATCACTAAAAACGTCGCAAATAAAAGGGGCAACATTTTTTTAAGTAATGCCATTGTAGCGATCAGTAACTTTGCTTCTATTTCTAAATTTAGTTTGAAGTCATTTTAACACGTTTTATAAGTTTGAATTTTCTAGAAAAAAATTTGATTTTTTATCCAATCAACAAAGTTTAAATAAGTTAAAAAAAAATAATCAATTAAATTTCATTCCTTTAGTTCGAGAAAGATGTCGTCAGATTAGTTTGAGCCTTTGAGGCCATGTAACACAATATTAATGAGGTTGAATTTCAAATAAAAAGTCAAAATTCATCTAATTAGCTAGAGAAACATGTCATCAGACGCAGATTTGCAGGTGCAACTTAGACGTCATGTTTTAAAATCGGTTTGAGGTCATTTAAGGAGGCCGATTTGGGTTTTTTTGCGGAAAAACTACAATAGCAAAACTCTTTATTTTTTAACCATATGTAATTTAAACCAACTCTAGTTTATATGCGAAGGTTCATGAAAATCGACCGTCTGGTTCTTTTAAGGGACCATCTCAAAATAGAGGTACATTTACTATAGGAATGTATAGGAAACTGTCATTTTCCGCACATCAAAGCAGTTTTAAAAAATACTACAATAGCTTTTTTTCTCAAATAGTTATATATGATAAGTAATATCATTTCCTACCTTATATGTAAAAAACACAAAATTCTACCGTCTGGTTTTTAGTGGGGGCCATCTCAAAATATTAAAATGCACCAAATTTTGCTATATATTTGGATCATCACGAATGATGATTGGTATAATGGATTCATTCCAAAAATGAGGAAAATATCCTTGAGGATAGCATCATTCTGTATGTAAAATTTCAACAGCGTACAATTTTTACTTTTTCTTTTATGTTATTTCTTATAACGTACTCCTACAAAGCTTCATTTTATCATAACGTCATAAAAGCGCAATGGCAATGCTCCCCTACCGCACAACGTAAAAATCGTGTTAAAAATAAAAATTTCCTTTAAAAATCTAAATATTTTTATCTGTATTTTGTTTATTGTGTTCAATTTTATAAATGATATCGAAAAAAATTCATAAGAAGTATAAAACAACTGTATTATATTAGAATGCGCAAAAACATGCGCAATGCAAACTAAAGTCGGCCTCCTTAAACAAGAACTGAATGATTTAAAAAAAAAGTTAAACATGTAAATTCCATCCACTTATTTCGAGAAAGACGTCGTCATATGAAGAATTGCAAGCAATATTACAATATTTCAAAACTTTAAATTTCATCCAATCAATTTGTGTAAGACGACATCGGACGTAAAATTGCAAGCGTAACTAAGATATCTTCTAATCAAATCAGTCTGATGTCATTTATACAAGATTTAAATGATTTTAAAATTTTTGAAAAATTTAAACTTTATCCCATGAATTCGAAAAAAAACCCCCGATTTTGTCAGTTGCAGAATTGCAAGCGCAAGATATTATGTTTTAAAATTAATCTGAGGTCATTTTAACACGATTTAAATGAGTCAACATTTCTCCAAAAAAATAAATCTTATCTTTTTAATTCGAAAAACGTATCATCCGACGCAGAATTTCAAGAACAACTTGGATATCATGTTTAAAATTAGTATAAGATCATTTTTACATGATTTAAATAATTTTTATTTCTATTTTTTTGAAAAAATTAGATTTCATTTAATCAATATGAGAAAGATATCATCAGATGCAAAATTGCAAGCGCAACTTAGATATGATAGCAGTCAGACCCTTTTTCTTGATTTTGTTGGAAAAAACTCCTGATACTCTACCACTTTTTGGTAAATATGTCTTAAGAAAATATCAACTGAAAAAAAAAATATATATCAAAACGTATGAAGATTTTGATACAAAATCTGTACCCAATTTTCGTGCATAAGCGAGCTCCAAGAAATGACGCCACTGGTGCAAAACAACTTAATAGTGCAAAACTTCAAACTATAGTCTACCTTTCCTGAAAATGTCATATCTCCTCATATATCAACTCTGCAACAAACAAATTGACGAAAACAAAAAGTTCAAAAACATAAAATTAAGATAATATTCCATCATATGTGAAAAAAAATATTGAGATTCGTTGGATATTTTTTGGGGAACTGAGTGCACAAACTTTTGAAAAAAAAATAAACAGTATGAAAACAATAATGTCGTCCGTTGGAAACAGAATACCTTAATAAGAAACAGTACAAACACTAGATAACGAGTAGGTCTTCCCTGCAATATCTGTTTTAAATGATACCATGAACTAGAGCAGAGCTCGTGGCAAAGCAACGAGTAGGTGTTCAGTTGTTGCTGCAAGTTGAAAATATATGTGATATGGTGTCAAACGATTTCATTTATATTCCAAATATTTGTTGCTTGTATATTGTGTTGAAAGCTACGGCAGTTATAACACTGTAATGCACACAGGGTACTCAAAGGTTAAAATGACGAGTTTTATTATGACGTCACAAACATTGAACGCTGTTAACTGCAACGTCACAAGCGAAAATCAATGTTCACGCTTGCGGCTGTTACTGTGGCTCTTCTATTAATATGAACTTACCCTTAGGATAAGATAGGAGTTTTAAGGTATGAATCACATTTGAAGACAAGGCATGAAGTTAAAATAATGTAAATGTAAGCATTAAATCATGTTTTTTTTTTAAGTATACAGTCTCATAACTGCAGATATGTTTGCATTCAAATTTTCATAACGCGCTAACGCGAGTTACTCAATTTGTATGCACACACCGCTGCAATTATAAGACTGTGTACTTCAAAAAATCATGACTCAATGCTATAGTAATGACTAAACTTTCAGTTCTGCTTTTGTTATAAAAACGTGTTGTGATTGAAAATCCTTTATATAAAACGTGTTTTGAAAAAGAAAGGAAGAAAATGTGTTAGGAAAACTATTTGTCGAACACAGTTTATGTAATCGTTTCAAACATTCTTTAAAAAATGAGATGTTTAATGGCGAGTTAAATTTTCAAAGGGTAGCAAGTATTGTTATAAACAGTATGTACTCATGATTCATGTCAGGAATTGTATTTTTTTTAAACCGAACCCACCTACTAAACACGTAATTTTTTCTCTAAGATAACTTCTATATTTAAATCTTTCTATATTTTTGAAGACTGCACGTACGTGCACGTTTAGAACTGTTGCTTGCTGACAAAATCTACAGACCCTGAAACCTACTACTACACCAAAAAGCTGCAAATTACGTGCGAAAAACGTTTCGAGTAAACCGTTTCGTGTGAATCGTGAAGCATTTCGTGTAAACCGTTTAGCGTTCCGGGCAAAGCGTGCAGAGTTTCGGGCAAATCGTGTAAATCGTTTCGAGCAAAGCGTGCGAGAACCGTGTGAAATGTTCATCAGATTTCATTCGGAACTCTCTGACAATTTAATTGTTTCAAAATGGCGCCCGTGCTTAGCATTACTTTAAAACGTTTGTATGTACTTATCTTTTTACATAATTGAATTAACAAACAAAAGAAATGTATATGTATTAAAATACGACTAGTTACAGACTACATGTATATATAGCGTTTTTATACGATGTTTGTACTGGTACAATATTAAAATTCGCTATACATAAAAAATATTAAATACAGTTAGCAAAACATGATTTCTATTGGAACAAACCTAAATCAACTTTAACTAGCACGATCATGTTTTGATAAGCATGTATTTTTTTTTTTAATCTATTTACATCGATAAGTCTTACTGAGACCATTCGGCTGTGTACAAGCAGCACACATAACCTCTGACATCGGGTGAGACCTGCACCTGGCTGAACCTGTCAATCAAACTCTGTGTATTTCTTTTCATTGGATGGTCAAGCGTCTCTTTTTTGTCAATAGCCAATGGAAAATTAATGACCTCAAGGTAATCGGAATCAGTATCTGATGAAGCACACAATTTAAATGATAGAAAATTTATTAATTATTTGAACAAAATTAAATGTAAACATAGAAAGAAACTAGATACGATCTCGTTACGAGTAACGAGTAGGTCTTCCGTTTAATTTTTTAAACGATTCGATTAAAATATCAATGAAATTTCAGAATTCTCCCTCAAACACCTCCTTTTAGATAATGTATACGATTGTCAATATCCTTTAAAATGCTTAACAAAGAGTTTTGCTTTTTAACATACAGCACATTAAAGATTAAATATTTTAGTCCCCTAAAATCTCTAATTACGTCATCAATGGGTTTGGAAACGAGTTTTACAAACAGATATTGCTGCTATCAACAACTTTGCTTCTATAATGCATTACAAAATCTTGATCATTTTTAAGGTATGAGTAATAGAGTTTAGGAGTCTATTGGCCCCTAATTTAAGGGGCCAGCCCCTTTTTCTTGATTTTATACGAAAGGTCTCATAAATACTAACATTTTTTGTTCTTACACCGATGTGAAATTGTTGATCATTTTTGAGATACAAATGATTGAATATTTTAGGGGCCAGCCCTCTAGATCCTTAATGGGGACAGAAAATCGTGTTTTGATAAGTGGAATCAATTTAAATCATTTATTCAAATATTTTCTCTTCTATGATGTCTAACAAAATATGTATACTTCTCTAGTTATTTTTCGTCAAAGTTTAAATACTTTGGCCCCTAAAAATCCCTAATTACGTAATAAAAGGGCGTGGCAATAATTTTTTCAAATAGATATTAGTACGATCAACAACTTTGCTTCTATAATGCATTACAAAATCTTTATCATTTTAAGTTATTCGTAATAGAGTTTATGACTGTCTTGGCCCCTAATTTAAGGGGCCAGTCCCTATTTCTTGATTTTGTTGAGAAGGACTTTTGATTATCTACCACTTTTGTTATATATGTTTTAACAAAATATAAACTGATAAAAAGATACAGATCAAAATGTATGAAGTTTTTGATGCAAAATTCGTATCCAATTTTCGAGCCTAGGCGAGCTCAAAGGAATGGCGCCACTGGCGCAAAAAAAATACGTTCTGCACATCTTCAAACTATGGTCTACCTATCCTGAAAATTTCATATTTATATCTCTTATAGTCTCTGAGTTTATGTCTGCACAAAATGGGTTGTAAAAACTTACAAAATCGGCCGTAAATCGGAACCGGAAGTGACGATTTCAAAATTTCAAAAAACTTCTAGAATTATGACCACTGGCAATCATCTGTGAAAAAATGGTCGAAATCGGCCGAATAGTTTTCGAGATATCGCGTGCACAAATTTTGTGGAAAAAAATAATAATAATAACTAGATACGATCTCGTTACGAGTAACGAGTAGGTCTTCCGTTCAATTTTTAAACGATAGCATTAAAATATCAATGAAATTTCAGAATTCCCCTCAACCACTCCCTTTCAGAAAATGTAAACGATTGTCATTATCCTTTAAAATGCTTAACAAAACAGTTTTGCTTTTTCTCATACAGAACATTAAAGATGTAAGATTTTTGTCCCCTAAAATCCCTAATTACGTCATCGATGGGTGTGGCAATGAGTTTTACAAGCTGATATTGTTATGATCAAAAACTTTGTTTCTGTAATGCATTACAAAATCTTGATTGTTTTTAAGGTATGTGAAAAAGACTTTACGAGTGGCTTAGCCCCTAATGTAAGGGGTCAGCCCCTTTTTCCTGAGTTCATTCAAAAGGTATCACAAATACTGACAATATTTGTTCTTACAAGTATCTAAAATTGTTGATCATTTTTTTTTTGATACAGATGAGACCTTTCGATTGATCCTTAATGGGGACAGACATTGGTATTTTGATTGATGGAATCGATGAGAATCATCAATGCAAGCATTTTCCCTTCCACTATGCTTAACAAAATATGTCTCCTTCTCTAGATATATTGCATCAACGGTTAAGTACTTTGGCCCCTAAAAATCCCTAATTACGTAATAAACGGGTGTCGCAATGATTTTTCCTGATAGATATTGTTACGATCAACAACTTTGCTTCTATAATGCATTACAAAATCTTTATCATTTTTAAGTTATTTGTAATAGAGTTTACGAGTGTCTTGACCCCTAATATAAGGGGCCAACCCCTTTTTCTTAAATTCAATCGAAAGGTCTCACAAATTCTAACATTTTTTGTTCTGACATCTATTTAAAATTGTTGTTCATTTTTGAGATACAAATGTTTGAATATTTTAGGGACCAGCCCTCTAGATCCTTAATGGGGACTGACTTTGGTATTTTGATTGATGGAATCGATTTAAATCATAAATTCAAACATTTTCTCTTCTATGATGTCTAACAAAATATGTCTACTTCTCTAGTTATATTGCGTCAAAGTTTAAGTACTCTGGCCCCTAAAAATCCCTAATTACGTAATAAATGGGCGGGGCAATGATTTTTTCTAATAGATATTGGTACGATCAACAACTTTGCTTCTATAATGCATTACAAAATCTTTATCGTTTTTAAGATATCTGTAATAGAGTTTAAGAGTGCCTAGACCCCTAAATAAAGGGGCCAGCCCCTTTTTCTTGATTTCTTGGAAAAGGTCTTAAGAATACTAACAATTTTTGTTCTTACACCTATTTAAAATTGTTGATCATTTTTGAGATACAAATATTTGAATATTTTAGGGGCCAGCCCTCTAGATCCTTAATGGGGACAGAAATTCGTGTTTTGATAAGTGGAATCGATTTAAATCAATAATTCAAACATTTTTTCTTCCATGATGTCTGACAAAATATTTCTACTTCTCTAGTTATATTGCGTCAAAGTTTTAGTATTTTGGCCCCTAAAAATCCCTAATTACATAATAAATGGGCGTGGTAATAATTTTTTCAAATAGATATTGGTACGATCAACAACTTTGCTTCTATAATACATTACAAAATCTTTATTGTTTTTAAGTTATTTGTAATAGAGTTTACGAGTGTTTTGACCCTTAATTTAAGGGGCCAGCCCCTTTTTCTTGATTTTGTTGGAAAGAACTTTTGATTCTCTACCTCTTTTGTTATATATGTCTTAACAAAATATCAACTGATAAAAAGATATAAATCAAAACGTATGAAAATTTTGAATGAAAATTCGTACCAAATTTTCCTGCCCAGGCGAGCTTCAAGAAATGGCGCAACAGGCATTAAACAACTACATGCTGCACAACTCCAAACTATCGTCTACCTTTCCTGAAAATTTGATATTCATATCTCTTATGGTTTCCGAGTTTATAGCTGCACAAAATGGGTCGTCAAAAATTACAAAATGGCCGACAATTCGGTATCGGAAGTGACTACGAAAAAATTAAGAAAAATGTATTAAGTTTAGATCACGCCCTAACATCTGTGAAAAATGGTTGAGATCGGTCGAATAGATTCCGAGAAATCGCGTGCACAAAATTTGGAAAAAAATAATAATAATAATAAATAACTAGATCTCGTTACGAGTAACGAGTAGGTCTTCCGTCCGATTTTGTTTTCATATGATACGATGAAATATCGATATTCTCTGCCAAATCTGCGATCTTGGTGAATCTAGGTTTTTTGTCCCGAGACCGAAAACGGACGAACAAAAGAGGTTTATGAAAATAAAAGCTAGGGTTTTTTTTACATATGTTTAGTGTACACTACTGTTAATCATAGCAGATGAAACACCAAAGATAATCAGTTAAACTTGTGAAAGAAATGAATTGTTTGAACTCTTCTGGTGAGTACCGGAAGTGACGGTTGACAAAAGAAAACTCGTTAAATATATCTTCAATCGATTGTCTATCATTTATAAAAGTTTGTGTCTCAATCACTTACAGTGACAAAAATCTCGCTGGTATCAATTTTGTAAAATAGGCTAAGTACCAAAGATATTTGAAATCTTGCTTGTTTTCAAGTTATCTGTAATATAGTTTACGAGTGTCTTGGCTCCTCATTTAAGGGGCCAGCCCCTTTTTCTTGAGTTCAATCGAAAGTTCTCACGAATACTAACATTTTATGTTCTTACACCCATCTAAAATTGTTGTTCATTTTTGAGATACAAATGATTGAATATTTTAGGGGCCAGCCCTATAGATCCTTAATGGGGACAGACTTTGGAGTTTTGATTAGTGGAATTGATTAGAATCATCAATGCAAACATTTTCTTTTCTACATTGCCTAACAAAATATGTCTCCTTCTCTAGATATATTGCATCAAAGTTTAAGTACTTTGGCCCCTTAAAATCCCTAATTACGTCATAAATGGGTGTGAAAATGATTTTACCTGATAAATATTGCTACAATCAACAAATTTGCTTCTATATTGCATTACAAAATTTTGATCGTTTTTAAGTTATTTGCAATAGAGTTTACGAGTGTCTTGGCCCCTAATTTAAGGGGCCAGCCCCTTTTTCTTGATTTTGTTGGAGAGAACGTTTAATTATCTACTATTTTTGTTATATATGTTTTAACAAAATATCAACTGATAAAAAGATACAGATGAAAACGTATGAAGAATTTGAATGAAAATTCGTACCCAATTTTCGTGCCTAGGCGAGCTCCAAAAAATGGCGCCACTGGCGTAAAACAAAATAATAGTGCACAACTTCAGACTATAGACTACCTATCCTGAAAATTTCATAGTCATATCTCTGATAGTTTCTGAGATCAGCTCTGCACAAAATATGTCGTAAAAATGTACAAAATGGCCGATAAATCGGTACCGGAAGTGCTGACAGGAAAAATCTCAAAAACGTATGAAGTTTACATCAAGACTCATCTTCTCTGAAAAAATGGTCGAAATCGGTCGAATAGTTTTCGAGAAATCTCGTGCACAAAATTTGTGGAAAAAAAAAATAATAATAATAACTAGATACGATCTCGTTACGAGTAACGAGTAGGTCTTCCGTTCAATTTTTAAACGATACGATTAAAATATCAATAAAATTTCTGAATTCCACCTCAAACACTCCCTTTCAGATAATGTATACGATTGTCAATATCCTTTAAAATGCATAACAAAGTGTTTTGCTTTTTCACATTTTGCATATTAAAGATTTAAGAGTTTAGTCCCCTAAAATCAATAATTACGTCATCAATGGGTGTGGCAATGCGTTTTACAAACTGATATCGTTATGATCAACAACTTTGTTTCTGTAATGCATAATAAAATCTTTATGGTTTTTAAGGTGTATGAAAAAGACTTTACGAGTGGCTTGGCCCCTAATTTAAGGGTCCAGCCCCTTTTTCTTGAATTCGGTCGAAAGGTCTCACAAATTCTAACATTTTTTGTTATTACACCTATCTAAAATTGTTGATCATATTTGAGATACAAATGATTGAATATTTAAGGGGCCAGCCCTCTAGATCCTTAATGGGGACAGATATTGGTGTTTTGATTGATGGAATCGATTAGAATTATCAACGCAAGCATTTTCTCTTTTACAAAGCTTAACAAAATATGTCTCCTTCTCTAGATATATTGTCTCAAAGTTTAAGTACTTTGGCCCCTTAAAATCCCTAATTACGTAATAAATGGGCGTGGCAATGATTTTTTCTAATAGATATTGGTACGATCAACAACTTTGCTTCTATAATGCATTACAAAATCTTTATCATTTTTAAGTTATCTGTAATAGAGTTAACGAGTGTCTTGGCCCCTAATTTAAGGGGCCAGCCCCTTTTTCTTGAATTCAATCGAAAGGTCTTACAAATTCTAACATTTTTTGTTCTTACATCTATTAAAAACTGTTTATCATTTTTGAGATACAAATGTTTGAATATTTAAGGGGCCAGCCCTCTAGATCCCTAATGGGGACGGAAATTCGTGTTGTGATAAGTGGAATCGATTTAAATCATAAATTCAAACATTTTCTGTTCTACGATGTCTAACAAAATATTTTTACTTTTCTAGTTATATTGCGTCAAAGTTTAAATACTCTGGCCCATAAAAATCCCTAATTACGTAATAAATGGGCGTGGCAATGATTTTTTCTAATAGATATTGGTACGATCAACAACTTTGCTTCTATAATGCATTACAAAATCTTTATCGTTATTAAGTTATTTGTATTAGAGTTTATAAGTGTTTTGGCCCCTAAATAAAGGGGCCAGCCCCTTTTTCTTAAATTTGTTGGAAAGAACTTTTGATTATCTACCACTTTTGTTATATATGTCTTAACAAAATATTAACTGATAAAAAGATACAGATCAAAATGTATGAAGTTTTTGATGCAAAATTTGTATCCAATTTTCGAGCCTAGGCGAGCTCAAAGGAATGGCGCCACTGGCGCAAAAAAAATACGTTCTGCACATCTTCAAACTATGGTCTACCTATCCTGAAAATTTCATATTTATATCTCTTATAGTCTCTGAGTTTATGTCTGCACAAAATGGGTCGTAAAAACTTACAAAATCGGCCGTAAATCGGAACCGGAAGTGACGATTTCAAAATTTCAAAAAACTTCTAGAATTATGACCACTGGCAATCATCTGTGAAAAAATAGTGGAAATCGGCCGAATAGTTTTCGAGATATCGCGTGCACAAATTTTGTGGAAAAAAATAATAATAATAATAATAAGAAACAGTACGAAAACAATAAGGTCTTCCGTTGGAAACGGAAGACCTTAATAATAAGAAATCGTACGAAAACTATAAGGTCTTCCGTTGGAAACGGAAGACCTTAATAATAATAAGAAGAAACAGTACGAAAACAATAAGGTCTTCCGTTGGAAACGGAAGACCTTAATAATAAGAAACAGTACGAAAACTATAAGGTCTTCCGTTGGAAACGGAAGACCTTAATTAAACTGTTCATTTCAATGAATTGCAAGAAGTAAGTTCTTTGAAATCCAGTTTATAGCTATTTTTACAAGTAATTATTTTAATTATTTAAACCACTGTTAACGGAAAACAAGAAGTCTTGGAAGAAATTAACACACAGGGATTTTCCTACAATGTACACAGTCGTGCAATTACATGTATTATCATTGGAATCTATACCCATGGTACTTAATTCAAATAGATTATGATAATCTATACACTACACGCCGTTATACGGAGCGCCTGTAATATATACGAATATTGAGTCAGAAATTTAAATCATTTTTATTTCTTGTTCTTTTCGATACAATGTTAAATAACTGTGAAAAAAAAGATCCGAAATAGTAATTACAAATTTCTTTGTTGTTTAATCATTTTAATTTTTTCCGAGGTACATGAATATGTACAGAACATATTTATTTACGCGAATGATACGACATAGGAAAACATTATCGGTTGTTAGAATAATAATTTTTCCAACGAATGTGACTTATTTAATTTAAATATTTTTCAACATTATCGATGTAAATAATATGAGGTTTATTTACTGTTTGTATCTTTACATCGTATTCTTTGAAACCAATAAAAGTACTAATGTTAGAAGAAAAATCAAATCCCACTGAATGCTGAAAAACCGATTTCAGTTTGTAATCATACGGATTTTTTTTTTGGTATTGACTATTGAGTAACTTTTTTCTGGATGATTTTATTTGTTTATGTAGTAAAAGCACCCGTCCAACTGTTACTTAATTACATAACAATTGATGACCTGGGGCTATATATGTTCTGAGCTGTGTGCGCTGAAGCGACACAAGATTCTCGGTCGCACGTGGCAATTGAATTGACACAGACTGACCGAATAAACAAACAGGAGGGAAATTGAAACAAAATTTTACACATAAGAAGAAGTCGCCAAAAATGATTTTCGACAGATTTGGATATCTTTTCGCCAATTTGGGCGGGAGGAGGGGGGGGGGGTGGGGGCGCAGCAATGAGATCGCTTCCACAATGAAACGGACGATCATGTAGAAAAAACTACAGAAATGATCAATATGTGACCGATAGAATCTAATGTAAGGTTGTTTAAGACTCATGTTAATATTCTTTAAAATAATCATCGAATGCATCAATTCAGGACATTCTTTTATCGTGCTAGCACCTACCGCAAACATGTAACATGGAACTTTGATTATAATTTGATTTGATTTCTAAACTACCTTGTACGCTATCGTATAAATCAATGCTTAATCAACTGTACAAGTAAAATAAATTTGACTTTTTCATCTTAAACCAATACAATAGATGAAAATATAATAAAATATAGTTGTGTCCGTGCAAAATATGAAACATGAACGCGTGATAAGGTACATGTAGAAGAACACGAACCGACCACGGATAACTTGTCCACTCGCGTCGGATCTCCTCAGCCATGTGCGAGAAATGATCATCATTTAAAGGTTTATTTTTTTTTATTTATTTTTTTTTGAGGGGGGGGGGGGGAGGGGGGTTGTTGATTTCAAACATGAATTGTAGTTTTTAAAATATTTTAGATAAACAAACCAACCATGAATTTATGTCTGACGATGTTTCCGATTTGGAGAAATATCGTTCATAAATATTCATTTACACTCAAATGTTTAATTAAATAAATACAAATTGGACAAACTTTTATAACATAAAATTAAACCAGTTCTTGTATTTACGGCTATATTACCTCAAATACGTTCATATGGATGCAAGTGTACGTCGCTGTGTGCAAATCTTGTGTATTAGATAACCGCTTACCGCTAGGTAGTGCAGCCGTGGCTGATCTCATCGGCCGTGGGCGAAGGATAGATTACGAAAAGGTACCTCGCACAAACACGCACTGCTCAGAACCTAGGAAGATTTGAAAAGTTTGCAGTATAATGACCTTACTATATCAAATATAAGTTCTTTATTTTAAACTAAAAACCCACAATTGATCTATGTTTATTATTGCTTTAGATTGAGAATGACATTGCTTTTATTACTTAACTGAACGATTTCTTAATTGACACCCAATCGTTTAATCCATAAAAAACTAGTGGGTATTGTTTTTTTATACAAAAAAACACATGTCTCCCCTTCTCCCAAAGGATTGTAATATTGGGCAAATTTAATAAGTGAAAAAGAATGAAGTCAGCTATATGTTAGATATCATCCATATATGATACAGTTTAGAAAATGAATTAACTTGAGACACAAGATTGGTCAAGGTCAAAAATTATGGAGGCGTGCACTCCTTCTCAATACCATCTACCTATGTTCCAAGTTTGAAGCCTTAATGTCAAAAGCTATCCAAGTTACCACCCAGACAAAATTTAATTATTTTTAATTTGACCTTGAGTAAAACAAGGTCAAGGTCAAATATTAATCAATAGTACACCTCAGTGTACTATAATTAATCTTTGTGTAAAGTTTGAAGTCCTTCTGTCAAAGAATATTAAGGAGGTGAACAATGAAGTTTTTTCTAATTTGACCTTGAAATATAATTTTTAGGTCAAGGTCAAAAATTTTGGTAAGGTTGAACTGGACTATATACCATCTATGTATGATACAAGTTAAAAGATTGTATGATTAAGGAGTCTTGTGTTATGGTCCGGACTATATATTTTATAAAACGCTTGACCTTGAAGAAGATAATAAGTCAAGGTCAAAAATTTTGATGGCGTGCACTTCTTCTTAATACCATCTACCTACGTTCCAAGTTTGAAGTCTTAATGTCAAAAGGTATCTAAGTTATCACCCAGACAAAATTTCATTATTTTTTCTCAAGTTGACCTTGAGTAAAACAAGGTCAAGGTCAAATATTTATCAATAGTACACCTCAGTGTATTATAATTGTTCTTTGTGTAAAGTTTGAAGTCCTTCTGTCAAAGAATATTTAGGAGGTGAACAATGAAGTTTTTTCTAATTTGACCTTGAAATATAATTTTTAGGTCAAGGTCAAAAATTTTGGTAAGGTTGAACTGGACTATATACCATCTATGTATGATACAAGTTAAAAGATTGTATGATTAAGGAGTCTTGTGTTATGGTCCAGACTATATTTTTTATAAAACGCTTGACCTTGAAGAAGATAATAAGTCAAGGTCAAAAATTTTGATAGCCTGCACTTTTTCTTAATACCATCTACCTATGTTCCAAGTTTGAAGTCTTAATGTCAAAAGGTATCTAAGGTACCACCCAGACAAAATTTAATTATTTTTTCTCAAGTTGACCTTGAGTAAAACAAGGTCAAGGTCAAATATTTATCAATAGTACACCTCAGTGTATTATAATTGTTCTTTGTGTAAAGTTTGAAGTCCTTCTGTCAAAGAATATTTAGGAGGTGAACAATGAAGTTTTTTCTGATTTGACCTTGAAATAAAATTTTAAGGTCAAGGTCAAAAATTTTGGTAAGGTTGAACTGGACTATATACCATCTATCTATGATACAAGTTAAAAGTTTGTATGTTTAAGGAATCTTGTGTTATAGTCCAAACTCTATTTTTTATAAAACGCTTGACCTTGAAAAAGAAAATAGGTCAAGGTCAAAAATTTTGGTGGCGTGCACTCCTTCTCAATACCATCTACCTATGTTCTAAGTTTGAAGTCTTAATGTCAAAGGGTATTTAAGTTACGGCTTGGACAAATTTGGATGAAGAAGAATAAGAAGAATAAGAAGAACTAGACACGATCTCGTTGCGAGCAACGAGGAGGTCTTCCGTCCGATTTTTAGAATATGGAATGACCTTGTTCTTGATCTGCGTCAACGAAACGTATCCGGAAAAGGAGGCGGGATCTACGAGTATTGGGTGAAAAACTATATATCCCTTTAATGCCCCTTATTTAAGGGATCAGCTCCTTTTCATTCATTCTAGTTTAAGGTATTTTTGTGTACCGCTAATAAGAGTTTAGAAATTGGTTTCCGTTTTTAAGATATCTGGGAAAAATCGTTTTGATATCCGGTCCTAATACTCCTTTTAAGGTCCAGATAACAAATATTTCATGGTTGTACATTGTTAAGCACATTATTTTGAGCATCTTTTGTTTAATACTGCTTTCCAGAATTTTCCTCTATTTTGAGATATTGAGGATCACAGTTTTGGACGTCTGGTCCATTAAAATCCTTAACAACATAACAAAGGAGTGAATGATTACCATATATAGGTGAATACCGTTAGAATAAAGATAATTGCTTCTATAACGTATCACAAAATATTTCACAGTAAATAGTTATCATTAAAAGACTTTAGAGCCCCCTCCGCCCCTTATTTCAAGGGTCAGCCCCCTTTTCTTGATGTCATAAGAATGTTCTAGTCAATTCAAACACATTTTGTGCAAGAAGTGTTTAAAAATTCTGTACCGTTCTCGAGATATCTGGAGAGGGTTGTTTTAGGGGCCGACCGTGTAAGTCCCTTTAAGGACCGCATAACAAAGAAATTATGGTTGATTATTGTTAAGCACAATATTTTGAGCATCTTTTGTTCAATATTGCTTATCAAAATTTTCCTCCATTTTGAGATATTGAGCATCAAAATTTTGGACTTCTGACCCCTAAAAACCCCTAATAACGTAACGCATGATAAAATCGTTATACTGTTGGGCTTCATAACTGTAAGATAAACTTATTTGCTTCTATAATTTATTACGAAATATCCCTCGGTGAGGAGCTATAGATTTAAGACCTTAGACCCCTATAGGTCCCTAATTTAAGGGGCCAGCCCCTTTTTCTTGATATCAGCTAAAAGGTCTTGTAAATTTAAACTTTTTTTTACCTTACATGTTATATCAAAATATTTTCCAGAAAAGAGATAAACAAAGAAAGCACAAAAATTCACGACGCTTTTCATATCTCAAATTTCAAGCCCTACCGAGCTCCGGTGTTTCTTGTGCTAATTAACAGGAATGGTTTTGTTCAGATTAACAATCTTTTGTCTATCATCCCTGAAATTTTGAAATCAATATCATTTGTAGTTTAGGAGAACACCCTTGGACAAACCAACCCCCTAAAAATCCTTAAAATGCCAATAACTCAAGAACGGAAATGACGTCATCAACCAAAATTATTTCCGATAAGGTTCAGAACATAGTTGGTAAGATCTGAAAATTTCGTGCAAATCGGTCAAGCTATTTCTGAGATATCGCGTGCACAAAAATCCGTAAGAAAAAAAAAGAAGAAGAAGAAAAAGAATCCGAAGAATAACAATAAGGTCTTCCGTTGGAAACGGAAGACCTTAATAAGAAGAATAAGAAAGTCGACAAAAACAATATGTCTCCCCTTTGAAAGGGGAGACATAATTATGTGTAATCAAAACTAAAACAATTTTTGAGTTCGCGGCCAAATAAACTCGTACATGAGAGACGCAACTCTTGTGTATTAGATAACCGCTGACTGCTAGGTAGTCCAGCCGCGACCACGGTGACCGATTTCCTCGGCCGCGATCGAGGAAGAGCTTACGTAATGGTACACACACACAGCTCTGATTAAATGCATGGTGTTTATAACAAAAATGTAATGTATATATTTTTGTATTTACATATTTTGTGTTTTACTAGAAAAGAAAAAGAATGTTTTGTTTTCCAATTTCCGTTTTTAAGGATTATGCACTATAAAAACTTAACAACAATGACTTAAACTCCTTTAAAAAAAGAGCATGTATTCTAAAAAAAAAATTCTTATGAATTAATGCCTCCTGTATAAACCAGCATACTTTCTGCGGTAACTTTATGCCAGTTGTATGCACAGTCTTTCGTTAATTCACAGGATGAATGACCATCTTTAAGTCCTCCTTAAAGATAGCTTAAAGGTGTTTAAAGGTAGCTTAAAGACGATCTTTAAGCCACCTTTAAGCTATATGTGTTGCTTAAAGGTGGCTTAAAGAAAGCGTAAATATGGCTTAAAGGCAGCTTAAAGACTATCTTTAAGCCACCTTTAAAGACAACCTATAGGTCCTTAATGTCCAAACTTTTTTAAGCCACCTTTAAGCTACCTTTAAGCCACCTTTAAGCCATTGAAAAAATTTTGATTCAATATTGTGCGTTATTTCCAACAAAATGTATAGAGTTTATGAAAGAAAAGGTATTAAAACGGTTTTTGTTCTAGAAAAAAAAATGAAAAAAAAAACCCCTACAGCGAGAATTGAACCCGGGACCCTTAGTTTACTAGCATCACCACACTTCCTCAGCGCCACAGCAACTAACATACTTGCGTTTTTATATCCTATATGTCAGTGGATATTGAATCAATGTATTGAATGTGTTTACTTAAAAAGATTTTGACAAACCATTCAGTTTGTAACAATCAATTATATCTAATTTATAAATTACATGCATGCATGTATTTAGAGTGAAATACGGAACTTGGTCTTCAGTGAACAAAAATATATTATACCTAAATGGAAACCGTTAGGTTCACTATTAGGCTTTCTTAGTTAATAAATTTAAACCGAGTAGATATACGTTCATCTAATTTATAGCTATAAAAATGTGAGAAAGAAAATGAAATCATTTCTTTTATTAAATGCATTGATACTATTAGGGTATTTGTTCAATTTCCTGCAATTTCTCGGTTTTCATGATCGCGGTGCCGTTCCATTATGTTTAAATATTTGCATGTAATTGTATACATGATTTTTAAACTATCAATTCTATAACAAACAATATTACCAATCACCGGTGAGGTAATTACTGCATGTGGCAATTGCAAATGATGTATACATATACTTGTACATACAATAGTATGATGTGCCAGGCCGGGTATGTGACATATTTACCCTTTTACATATATTTAAATAATCAACCCCTATTTATGATCACCGGTACATTAATTAAATAGCCTCAAGATTTTACTCTTACATACATGTATCGTTAATTTGTAGACGTAACATTTTTGAAACAAACCCAGAGCTAGGAAATACTACTTTGAAAATGAATTACAAATGTAAATTAACTTTTATTCACTAGACTTATCGTATACTCGTACATACTAAGATTCAACGCCTTTAGAAACCCTGACGTGCACCTGGGCACACGACACACCTGTTGTGTATATCTTGTATATTCTTAGCTGCAGGTCTGTAGCTCCCGGTCTGAAAAAATTCGGATGGACGACCTGGGAGCTACAGTGCCTCCCATAGTAAAAAACTGCAATTTACGGCGCACAAAAAATTGCGCTAGTCTTGGACTGATTAATCTTATTTCCGAACATATTCTGTACAAATATTAGATTCCAAAAAACTCCTCGGACAATTTGCTACAGATATTGTTACTTAACTTGCCTCTGATATTCTTTTAAACACGATCACCAGCCCTGTAAAGTGAAGTTGTGCAGTTTGTTTACATGTAAAAATGGCGACTCTCCATCTCGACGTGAATTAATATACTTTATTCTCGGAGGCCGGTTAGTGATTCAAAGAAAGTCTGAGGCAAGTAAAGTAACAATATCAATAGTAAATTGTCTGAAGAATTTAATGGTACTGATTGTTTTCACTGAATTTGTGTGAAAATAAGGTTAATCAGTTCAAAACTAGCGCAATTTTTTGTGCGCCGTAAATTGCAGTTTTTTACTATGGGAGGCACTGTAGCTCCCAGGTCGTCAATCCGAATATTTTCAGACCAGGAGCTACAGACCTGCAGCTAGTATATTCTGTGTTAGTTCCAGGGGTTTTCTTCAGTTGGACAAACAATATACTTTAATTTTATATACACAAACATGCACCTGGGCACACGACACAACTGTTGTGTATATCTTGTATATTCTGTGTTAGTTCCAGGGGTTTTCTTAAGTTGGACAAACAATAGACTCTAATTAGATATACACAAACGAACAAAACAATGTCTAGACAAACAAAGCAGTAATATCCTGCCCGATATAACAAAGGCAGTTGAGAGTCTTTTCATCTTTAACATGTATCTAGCAGATCTAGAGTTAGACTTAGAAATAATGATAATTGAAAGAAAAAAAAATACAAACCTTAAACCGATTATCAAATTAAATCATGCATTTTTGGTTCATTATCTTTATTTTGTTTAATAACCGGATGAACTGAGAGAGAGAGAGAGAGAGAGAAATTTTTCACCGATTTATTTATAATAGGAAACAAAGATACTTAAATTAGTTTTATGCACATATTAAGATACAGAGACTGCGCTCACCCCTACACAAATTTTGAAACACCCACAAAATTATAAAGAATTTTATAACGGCAATCTGTGTCTATCAGAGCGGTGCTGATGATAGCGATCTGTGTTTAATGGAGCGACAATTAAAACCGCCTGGAACACCACCCCCCCCCCTTCCATGGAAATTATATTATCACTCGGATGACCCCCTCCTATCCCTATAAAAGAACTTTTGCATTTAATATATGTTTTTATTGTTCAGCTTGATCAAACTTGACTTAAAGGGATGGTTTAAAGACAACTTAAAGGGAGCTTAAATGCCACTTAAAGATGCTTAAAGGTGGCTTAAAGATGACTTAAAGGTGAATTAAGAAGGTTGGACATTAAGGACCTATAAGCTCAGCTTAAAGGTGACTTAAAGCTGGCTTAAAGATTGTATATCCTTTAAGCCACCGTTACGCCACCTTTAAGGACTCGCTTAAAGATTGTTTTCGCCCTGTGTATAACTTGTCAAATGAAAACAGGTACATGCTAACATGTAAAGCTTTTTACGCTCATACTTCACAAATCACTTACAAAATAATATTGTAACGACCTTTATGAGATCCCAACAAATAACTTTTCCAGCGACAGCTATATTAAAATCCTAACCGTTTTTGAGTTATTAAGCAAAAACTTAATTTAAGGGGCCAGCCCTTTTTTAATGGTGTCAAATAAAGCCCTTGATATTCTGCACAACTTTTATCCTACATATCTTAACATAATATTTTTCGTTTAAAAGATATAAAGGAAAATATTTCTAATTTTTTGCACTTTTTGGAATCCTGTTTTTTGACCCCCTACCTTTTCCTAGATATAAAACGTAATCTAAAAACAAAAACCGATGTGCAAAACTACAATGTCTCTGTTATTCAAATTCGTTGGATTCCCATTCCCTGCTATCATAGTCTAAAATTTTAAAAGGAGAATAACTCTTTAACGGAAAGGGAATTCTAAATTTTATGAATTGCTTAAGATAGTGTTTTGTAAAGTCCATTAGCCCTTAAAATTTGAGCAAAAACCGTTCAGAAATGAGCAAGATATGAAGCTTCAAAGTTCGCGTCTAGGAAAAAAGAAAAGAAAAGAAAACCAAGAATAATCTTAACCACTACAATAATAGAATGGTCTTCCGTTTCCAACGGAAGACCTTAAAAATCGATACAATGTCAGAGTTAACCCCAACCCCGAACCCCCCCCCCCCCCCCACACACACACTTTCATACAATGTATAAAATTCCCTATTACGTTATAAATGAGTGTCGGAATGAGGTTTTCACAGAGATATTCTTACAATCAACAATATTGCTTCTGTAACGCATTACAAAATCGTGATCGTTTTTAAGATACTTGTAATATAATTTACAAGTCTTTTGTCCCCTGATTTAAGGGAGGAGTCCCTTATTCTTGATTTTGTTTCCCTTGGAAACAGATGAGCTTAAATAAGAACAGTATAAAAACAATAAGGGCTTCCGTTTGAAACGGAAGACCTTAATAAACCTATAATAATATGTAATCACATAATATACGATGTAGGTAATACGGTAATGTCATTAATATAATTAGATATTTTTTAGTCATCGATAGATTTCGTCGTGTAAAGGTTCTCGTTAAAATGACATATTTCATCAATAAATTCGGATTTTGTATTAAATATTTTGTTATTTACATTTCTTACTTCTTTAATGGTATTGTTAGTTTGATTTTTCTTTTCTAGTTCTATGATATAGCTTGTATTTTTTACCTTCATTGGTCCGTCTTTGTTTTGATCTTATTTGCGCGCCTTTTGCATTTTTTTTCCAGTTTATCAAGTTCTTCAAAATCATGTTTTTCTTACATATTAATATATTTTTCTATCTCATCTATTTTTTTACCAGATTTTGTATTTTAAATTCTATATTGTATGATGACTTTTTTTCGCGAAATTTATTGAGAAGTCACGTACTTTAAGTTAAAAATGTTCCCATTTTGAAAAAAGCAACGGATAATTTGTGGAGACGTTTAAAAATATTGTTTAATCATTCTCTATATTCATCATTTTCAAGGTGTGATACACATGTTTTTAGTTATCAACAGCCAGTACTTCTTTTTTATTTATTCAGTTTTACAATTACTTTAAAAAAAGGTGTTCGCTCATTCTATTACCTTTACTGTGAATACCTGGAATGCGTTTAACTTTTATTTCCCCCCACCAAGTCGGGGGCTTATTTATATGTAAATATGAAAGCAATTTTACTTTTTGGGGTTGTTTCCGAAACACATTAATCAAATCCCTCTGCAACAAAATGTTTGTGTTTCTATAAACCCTTATCTACAAGATCTAGATAATTGTTATTTCTGCTAACTTTTTGTGAAATTTTTCATTCTTTTAAAAGAACAATTAAAATAGCAACATATATATAGATATCGATATAGATATAGATATGACTTTCATGTAAATATTGTTGTGGAATAAATCGTTTCATCCTAAAGCAGTGCATTTTGAATCATTAGTTGGTACATAGGGTCCAAAACACAGTTTTAAATGTAACGTTACAGGGACTTATTTTTATGAGACCAGAGAAAAACTGACTCCTATAAAATATTTTGTAAAAACATGTTACATATATATTTTGATATCAACAGAGTCCTACAAATTCGGATGTTTTAAATATTAAAGAATAATGTACGTGTAACTTAATACAATATTTTATTTAGCACTCAAACCATGAGGAAAATAGACAAAAGGATGTCTCTAAATGCAGTACACCCATGCAAATTTGGGTCCCTCTAACAACAGAATGCAAATAAATCAGCAATTTTAATGTCTGTGCAATTTCAAGAGCAAGTCCTTAGGCATCATTTTATAGTAATTTCAGGGTACATTCGCCAGCTTTTTAAAGAGCTATATTTTCTTTTTTATTGGATCATGCAAGAGTTACTCAAACCAACCAGATAGCTGGCTTTCTAGCTCCCTTAAATTAATCCAGTTCGGTTTACGTAGAGTGGAGTGGATCAGAAACAATTCACTTGCGAAGATGATTTGGTATCCGCTGTTGCATTTTGTTCATATTAGTTTGTTTGTTTGTTGTTTTGTTTAGGTTTTTTTTTTAAATTGTTTTTTTTTCCTTTTGTTTTGGTTTCTTTAGTTTTTTGTTTGTTTGTTTGTTTGTTTTTATTGTTTAACAAGGACTAGATAAATACTTTGTTATTGTTTATTAATGCATTTTTGTACGTTAATTTATGATTTTCCTTTGTATGTCTGCAGAGTCAAATTCTTCCAGATTTGATGTAATCGAGTCATCAGAGGAATTTCAAAAAATCAACACTGGAAAATCTGAAATAAATGAGGCAATGCTTAATTTGTCCGTCTTTGAGGAAGTAATCGAAGGTATAACACTGATGATGTCTGTCCATGAGACGGGAAATGAAGACAAAATGTCTGACATGGAGGAAACAAATACGGACTTGATGTCCGTTTCTGATAAAGAGTATGCTATTCTAATGTCAATGCCAGTAGTAAAGAATAAAGTTAAGAAGATACATTGCTCTGACATTGAGCTATACCGAACAGTGGAAAATTTTTATGGTAGTTACCATATATCCTGTCTGACAACAGACAATATTTGTATCAATGAAGGAAAAGATATCATTCATATAAACAAAACAGGTGACACTTATTTATTCCAGCATTATTTACCTGAATTCGCTTTCAACGGTTTGCATACAATGGACAAGGAGAACGAATTAATATACATCAATAGTGATTACGACATATACAGATTGTCTTTAGAAACGGAAACAAAAATCCCGTTATTACAGACCAATAGTAGTACATGGAAACCTCATTGTGTGTACTGTTCGCCTTTTTCTATGGATCTACTCGTCGGAATGTTTAGAAAAGATCTGAAAATAGGTATAGTTACCCGGTATAGCAATTCCGGAAAACTGAAACAATCAATAATCTGCGACAAGTTTGGGCAGGAGTTGTATAACGAGCCTCGTTATATAACTGAAAATAACAATGGAGACGTGGTAGTGTCCGACTCAGACTGGGAGACAGGTGCTGTAGTTGTTACAGACCGTGGGGGTCAACATCGTTTTACCTACACAGGAGATCCCTCTGGATCAGGACTATTACCACGTGGAATTTGCACGGATGGATTGTCACACATCATAGTGTGTGATAGTTCATCGAAAAAAATACATGTTATCGATGAAGATGGACGTTTCCTTTCATACATATTTATTAACTCAAAACTTATGTCAGAAGCGTCCTGTTTGAGTTATGCTTTTCCCGATGACCTTTTCTTGGTTGGATCATATTACGGCAACAAGATAGGTGTCTGTAAATATGTAGCTGAAAAAATTGAAGCTAACACTGGTAAGTACTATCTTAAGATACAGTTTATCTAACGGCATAAAGTTATTCATTTAAAAAAAAAATCTTCTAAAGTTTTAAGTTAACCGTGCCTAAAATGTTCTTCTATATCATTTATAAGGAGTATATTGAAATCACTAGCATGTCGTATTATTTCATGTGATATAATTGGGATGCTCATTGCACAATTATTATAATTCGTAAAATATCAGCTATTACGACATGCCTTAATTGGAATACTGACTTGTCACTTTTAGAATTATTTCCAGAATATACTTTCAAAGATTTATATAGATGCTAAATAGTTTATAACATGTAATGAATTGATATTTTTTGGTAGTTAGTAGGAATATTGATACAATTCTAGACCATATACAATATATATGAACTAGTAATTTTGTTAATAGTATAGTAATCATTTTTAATTATAATTTTTGATTTTGATTAATAGATCATTTTGTTATGGATTCTATTTACAGACAAAACTGAATGTCGATTTTTTCTCTACGGTAATACCCCGTGCATTTGAGATAAAGGATAACAGCATGAGCAGGATTTGGACATCTTATCTCTGTTCAGCGACTTAATGATTTTGAACTGTTTGTAAATATAATTCACTTGTAATGTTTTTAAAAATGTGTGTGTGTTCGTGTGGCGTGCGTGCGTGCGTTTACCATGCCAACAAAAACTGCTTCCATTATTAATTGGATATGTTACAGTTTACCAGTTTCTGTATATAAAGTAAAAATGATATTGGCATTAAAATATTGTTTTCAATTTTAATGATAACAATTGAAAAAAACGTCGGACAGGAAAACAATTGTAGTATCATACCTAGAATAAGTGTATCCTTAAATGAAGGAAAGTACACATCTTAAATCACCAGCAAACCAATAACATGAATAAACACATTTTTTAAAGATTGTGACTTATTGATGCAATGTTTTCAAACTTATTTAAAGGGAAAGGAAAGTCATAAAACGTTTTTATTAGAATTATACATAATTATACAGTCCGTAAAAAGATCTACTTTCCAATTTTTTCTGATTTCACCGTATGCTGACGGTGAGCTCATCGTGCATTTAATTTCGCTCTGCGCTCCGTTCGCGGTCATCGTTCACAATGCGCTCACTGTGCGTTTACAAAACATTCACCTTGTGCATACCATTCAATCAGCTGTCACTTATTGTTCAGTCCTTCTTCATTCATTTCATTTATTGATTTGGAATTCTAAAGTGAAACGATCGGTCTTTGAGGAAATGAGGAAAGAACGCGTAAAGGTAGAATTAAATTTACATTTCACATCAGACACATCATTTTTATTCAATTTAATTCGTACGATTAAAAGTTCACATTCTTGATTAAATCCGTAAATACAAATAAAACATGGTTTTGGATTTGTTATGACTTTCACAGTACCGTTGTATGCTTATTTAACGGTATTAGTTAACAGTAAATGACTAGGCGCTGTACTTCTCGAAAAATGAAAATTTAACATCAACATCTACACGTTGTGCCCAGTTCTTGTAGCAGGAAATGAGTAAAATGGTAAAATAACGTATATATTTAATACAATGCACATCATTGGAACTTTTTATATGTACGATGCTAATGTCCAGGAGGTCAGTCAGTACAGTTTGTGTGTCATATTTTAGACGATATTACAACAAGCTACAATTTTTACCTCGGCTGATAACAATACATATATGTAGTTTTTTTTGTTTTTTTTTTTTTTTTTTTTTTTTTTGGGGGGGGGGGTTTCCTGATGAACGACGATATACAAAGTAAGAATAACTCTCTAGCCACTCCGAATAAATCGTTCATATCATCCACCGTTCACTTTGCGCTCTGCGTTCGCTCACGGTCCAAAGTTCACAAGTACTCACACAATTCCGTTCAGTGTGCGTTCATTGTTCTTTCAGAGTGCGCTTATCGTTCACTCGCCATTAAATTGGAAAAGTAGAATGTTTCAGGGACTGCACCGGTTTGTTATACTGTTTTGACGATGAAGTACATAAGTAAACTCTTATGTTTGTTTGAAGTTAAATAAATCGCTATTTACTGGAGGCTATCATGTAGAACTCTTTTGTATTGAAAACCAAACAAATCAATAATGTCCAGTTTACATATGCATACAACGTACAAGGTGCTTTGAAATAAACGTTGGGTTATACCTTTCTGTTTCTTATGTAATCACCTAAATACAGATTAATGATAATGTTAATGTCCACATGTCAATCTAAAGAATAATATATATGAACATGTATCAACTGTACCTTTCTAATGAAGAAATTGCAGCCGTTTTTTATCTGTTATAATATCGATTCATTAAATTTCGTTTTTATATGTTGTTGGTTTAAAGAAAACAATGCTACGATACTGCAAACTACAACTAATAGTTTAAGGATATTTATTCAACATGTTTGGTTTCAATATTCAATGTTGAGATACGACCCTCGTGTACATTTTGAACTCAAGTCCATGTCTTCATAACATTTTATTCCAATTGTAAGGCTGATTAAAAAAAAAGTTTACATTATACAATATCAATCAAAGACTGTATAAAACATTTCTTTTTAGTTTTAACAATGTCTTAAAAACATTATGAAAAATGTTGTGATTATAAACATTGAAATATTATTGCCAAATAATATGTTTTAATTCATCATTGTATCGCTAATTCTATTTTTAGAAATTCTAATTTAAGTTCCGTTTTTTTATGGTTATTTTTTGCTAATTCGTCCATCCTGTACCTATTTATAAATGCATGTGTTTGTACCTTGTCATTAGCCAATGAGATGAGAGTATTTTGATCACGTGGATATCACTTTTGTTTTTACTCAAGTGTGACAAGGACGTGTTTTCGTAAACTAAGATATAGATCGCTTTGTAAAGTTAAAACCACCACCACCCCCCTCTAACAGTCCAAATAATTTTAAACTTTAAAAAAGTCATAATAGTCTGTGACAATATCAAAAAATTCATCATAGTCTGTGCCAATATCAGAAATCTATGCTAATGTTTATATTGTGTGCATCATGGTTTTTATGCAGAACTTTGGCAGAATTTTGTATATGCCACCTTAATATTTTACATGTTATATTAAGGGAGCTCACCCTGCCATTGTTGGTTACTATTTTTTGTTTTATATTTACATGGTGATATTAACATTTGTTCATGTTTTTTAACTAATAAGGAAGACCCCTGTTACATAATTCATTTTAATACGTTTAAGTATTGACTTTGTCAGGGATATCCCTGTTTGTGATGTGGTTTATTTGTACAAGTTTTTGATTCGCCATTAATAAATGACATTATTTCCTCTCTGACTATTTAGTTGTTTTGTTAGGTAAAAATTAACAAGCTGCAGTTCATAGATGGAACGAAATATTTTAGTTTATTAATGGAATAGGCTTTATTGGTAATTGTTAAGATCAATGTATGGGCATAAAAACATTTCTTAATTTTTTTTATTAAAATGTGTAAATTGTGATTTTTATAACACTGTCAAAAAGAAATGTCTGACAAATATGTCTTTTATTGTATTATTATTTTAAATGTAGATTTCTTTAGAACGTTCCTTATCGGCAGAACACTGCTTATCATACAACACAGGAGGCCAATTGGCCTTAACGGTCACCTGAGTAGCATATATCCCATACACAAACTTCTCATGGAGTCTCATATATGCATCTAATTAATTAGGTTTCATACTGGAGTAGAACAATTTTAAATGTGTAATGACGACCACATTTAATTCAAAAAGAACTGTGAAACCTATAATTTTGGTGAAAAACTAAAAGATCTGGTCTACAAAACAATGAATTCAGTTTTCCTTTCAAGTGTGTGGGAGTAAAGAAGATAATTTTTAACGTTATATGCATTAACATCTATACATCCATTTTGGCCCTGCCCTAGAGTCAAAACCCATACATCAGGGGACATGAATATTAAAATTTCAGTAGAGGACTTTCTGGTAAACATAAATATTAGTCGTTTTTTTTTAAACAGATGTGTGAGAATAGAGAAGAAGATTTTTAAACATTATATGCATTAACACTTTATTGCCATATTGCCCCCCCCCCCCTCATGTCCTTAACCCCTGACCCAGGGGTCATGAATTTCACAATTTAGGTAAAAGAGATTGTGGATATCATAACCATGTATTCAGTTTTTTGCCCACATGTGTGGGAGTAGAGAAGAAGATTTTTTAAATTGTAAAACATTTTTACTATATGGCCATATTGGCCCCACCCTAGAGCCTGAACACCTAACAAAGGGGTCATGAATTTCACAATTTTAAAGGAGGGCCTCATGGACATCATAACCATGCATTTAGTTTTTAACAAATATATATGGGAGTAGAGAAGGAGATTTTCTAAGATTTAATACATTTTTACTATTTGGTCATATTGGCCCCAATCTAGAGCCTGAACCCCTGACCCAGGGGTCATGAATTTAACAATTTAGGTTGAAGGCTTCATGGACATCATAATCATGCATTTAGTTTTTAACAAATGTATCTGGTAGTAGAGTGGAAGACTTTCTAAGACTTAATACATTTTTACTATTTGGTCATATTGGCCCCACCCTAGAGTCTGAACCCCTGACCCAGGGGTCATGAATTTCACAATTTAGGTAGAGGGCTTCATGGACATCATAATCATGCATTTAGTTTTTAACAAATATATATGGTAGTAGAGAAGAAGAATTTCTAAGATTTAATACATTTTTACTATATGGCCATATTGTCCCACCCTAGAGCCTGAACCCCTGACCCAGGGGCCATAAATTTCACAATTTTGGTAATCAGTTTTTTCCTCACACGTGTGGGAGTAGAGAAGAAGATTTTTGAAAATTTGGCTTTTTTGCATATTTTGCCCCGCCCGTGGCACCCCAGGGGTGGTAGAGCCATAAATTTCACAATTTAGATTTTTCTTACTATAGAGATGCTTCACACCAAAAATGGTAATGATTGGCCTGGTAGTTTTCAAGAAGAAGTTAAAAATGTAAAATTGTTAACGCACGACGCACAACGCACGACGACGGACGAAGACCAATTGCAATAGGTCACCTGAGTGACCCAGGTGACCTAAAAAGTGGGATAAATGTTTTTAAAGGGTAACATCTACTCCTTATATCCTAAATGCCTATAAATTTTCACGAATTTCATTATATCTGTTTCGGATTACTTGGGCTTACATTTTTTTAATGTAACCAATTTTTGGTCAACATTTCTATATTAACAGGACTGAATTATGCTTTTACATACATCTGTATGTTATGTTTTAATGTTTATAGGTCAGCATAAATTGGCTTTAAGCAAAGCACCATAATGACCGCCATTTTATATGAATTCTCTCCATACATCAAGGTCAATTTGAACACAATGAAATATTTAAATGTTCAATATAATATAATACAACACAGAATAAGAAATGAGACAGATTAAAAAAAAGATGAAAGAAAAATAAATAACAATTTGTTACCGGTTTGAAAAGAAAAGATAAGACTAAATTCTGTTTTCATAAATAGTTATAAAATAATTTTGTTGCTGCAATAAAAGAATCTACTGCTTTTAATATTTGAACATTGATATCAAGTTATACAATTTTACTTTAAGATAATTAAAACAAGATAATTAGAATATCTATCTCGGTGTACTGAAGAAAAAAACCCCCTAAAAATGAAATACAATTAATATGAGGAGCATTAAACCTAAACAGTACAAAATATTAGCTTTTGGCCAATTATTTTTTTTATAAAATATATCAGTCCAAACTTTTATAATCTTATTTTGATATACCAATTTTTGATTCAATTCAACAATAAAAATAATAAATGGTGTTAACACTAAAACATTTTAAGTACGTATTGACCTTCTTCTGCTTGCATGACATTTATTTGATATCAATAATCAATATTTGAGATTAGTGTCTTAAAAATTTTCCAAGCATCTTTCAGTACTTTTGAATTGCGTACTTTAAATATCATTACAGAATAAAAAAGATAAACCATCAAAAATCGTCTATAATTATGCTGACTAACAAATTAATAACTATTCTATACTAAAAATATCGAATGTTTTATGCAAGATCTAGGGTGTATATGTATAACAATACGTATTTACTTTAAAGCTGCTTGGTCCGATTTTATATCAAATTTTATGCACGCTTTTAAACGATGGCTATGCTTAGTATATGTATAATAATAGACATTGCAGTAGTTTTACCCGTCAATTATGCCAAATTTCAATGAAGAAAAATACGTACAAAATTTGCTAACAAAACAAACGACATTAAAAGGTACCGCGTTATTTCGCCTCATGTTAAATTTCACCCCTGACGACGAAGCGGGAATGGTTGTATTACGAATTTGACATCGCTTTAAATAAAGGTCGAAATGATCAAACAAATTACAAATAAACATGTGTACGTTCTGTTAGCCAATATTTATAAAGTCTGCTTTCTTTACAATCGATGCATAGCATGCGGGTTGAATAACCCCAATCATTCGGGGGGCGAAACCATTCAGTTTCCTTTTCTAAACATTCCCGTGATGCATTTTGGTTTGTTTTTTCGTTTGCCCAAAGAGAAATTATTTTTATTTACTTTGAATATTTCTAACTTTGAAAGGAGACTGATTCTGCTGGTGTAAATAGGAGAAAGTCCATAACTTTCTAAGATATATGATTTGTATGAAAAAAATTTTGATACTGTAATTACAAAAAAATCGGACCAAGCAGCTTTAAAAACCACTGCAACGTTATGCATTATTAAAGCTGCGTTGTTGCATTATTTAAAGACGTAGAGAAATCAAAGTGTTTTTTTTTCTCTCTGTTTTCATTTTATTTCGGCAAAGTATAAACGACCCTTTATGTACTTTGTAGCGTATACGTTGACCTCATATTCAGTGTACTGGGACTTGCCTGATAACAGGATGTTATATAATGTAAGCTTTATATATATAAATATATATGTAAAGACTACACAGAGAAACTGTTAGGTTCTCTTCAACCATGTCACGTGACATATATGTTAACTTTAAACCGGATGGAGATAAAAATAATGCTTAAAAAAGATACTAACCCCACTATCATCACCCACAAGACTCCTCTCCCATTAGCAGTACGCAATCTAATGTCTGAGTATTAACTTTAAATTAATGCACTTCTCTATAAAGATTCTCATTGAGAATTAAATTGAATGGCAAGAAAATTTTGATGACGTTGGATCCTGGTCATACAAATCGAAGAAAATAGTTTTAGCATAGTTAATCAGTGAGTAGAATATTCATTTATTTTCTAACACTTTGTTTAAATACAGTTGATGTTCAGTGTGTATTTTTTTTTTTGGGTCGGACGTTAAAGAGATGAAATGTTATTTTGTTTACATTAGAATATACTTTGCGTTTATGATATCACTGTTTTTCAATATTAATTTACAGACAGCATAGGAACCTCATATACTGATACTAGCAGTATTGCAGGAAAAGTTTGATATTCATTTTCGTAAAACTGTGTATCAGGAAAAAACGCAGTACAATGGCGAATACGTATGTTGTTATTGCTGCATCCGTTTTGTTCTGCATTGGATTAATTGGAAATTCTATCACCGTCTGTTTTGTTGCTGTATCCAAACGGCTGCACACTCCAACATACGTCCTGATTGGATGCCTAGCAGTGTCTGACGTACTCGTCTCCGTGACGCGATATGTTCAGATATTTGAAAAATCTTTTTTTAAAGAATATACACAAATATATATATATTGGACATTTAGCTTTTTGTTTCTTCATTCGGCATTTTTCCATATGGTGTTAGTGTCATATGTACGTTTTGTTTTCATTACAAATCCTCTTCGCAGTTTGATACTGACTTGTAAAAAAATTCTGTGGATGTCTTTTGCCATTTGGATAAGCTCTATTGTCGTTTCCATCGGATACGGAACATTTAAAGTGCTAAAAATAATGAACATAAAATCTTTCAAAAGTGCAGATTTTGCTGAGGTTGGGTTTGGCTTGTATATTTGTGGATTGCCATTTATTATTGTAGTTTTCAATGTTCGAAAGCTGTATTATTTGTATAACCAAACAGCTTCTGTTCTATGGGCCAGAATAGCAAACTCAATGTCGTTGTTGTTTTGCATTATCATTGTGATTTATCTCCTTAGCACAATCTATCCTTTAATTTACACAATAAACTATGCATTGTTAAACAGTTCCTTTCTAGATAGTAGCTTAGACTTAGTTCATGATATGTTTTCTTTTTCGTTGCTTGTCAATACTTATGTGAATATACACAAATATATATATATTGGACATTTAGCTTTTTGTTTCTTCATTCGGCATTTTTCCATATGGTGTTAGTGTCATATGTACGTTTTGTTTTCATTACAAATCCTCTTCGCAGTTTGATACTGACTTGTAAAAAAATTCTGTGGATGTCTTTTGCCATTTGGATAAGCTCTATTGTCGTTTCCATCGGATACGGAACATTTAAAGTGCTAAAAATAATGAACATAAAATCTTTCAAAAGTGCAGATTTTGCTGAGGTTGGGTTTGGCTTGTATATTTGTGGATTGCCATTTATTATTGTAGTTTTCAATGTTCGAAAGCTGTATTATTTGTATAACCAAACAGCTTCTGTTCTATGGGCCAGAATAGCAAACTCAATGTCGTTGTTGTTTTGCATTATCATTGTGATTTATCTCCTTAGCACAATCTATCCTTTAATTTACACAATAAACTATGCATTGTTAAACAGTTCCTTTCTAGATAGTAGCTTAGACTTAGTTCATGATATGTTTTCTTTTTCGTTGCTTGTCAATACTTATGTGAATCCTTTGATATATTTCATGTTTTCACCCCCTATTTAAAGATTTTTTTTCATTTTATGATGGAAATCACAATGACCAGAGAGAAGTGACGTCAGATGGTTAAGGGAAAAAAAGTTCACCAATTTAAAATCTTTTTCGTTCTACAGAAAGTCGGTGATATTTTAAATTTTAATAATGGGATCTGCCGATTTTAAAGGCTAAGGTATGTAGCTCCATGTCTGCAAAGGTTTTTTATGAAGGACATAGACGCTACTTTTGTTTCTTGTTAAAAAGTTGCGATTTACAACGCACTCATATTTGCGCTAATTTTTGACTGATTAAGCTTATTTCCACACGAAAATTGCAACGTTTTAACCCGAATTTTAGCTCCAAGGTCATCTATTATCCATTTTTAGACTGCAAGCTACAGACCTACAGCTAGACATTTTACAGACTTAACAATATTGCACAATATATATTTTGTTATTCATAATTTATTTTACATTCATTTAAACTTAAGCTTGTGAAAGAGGAATAATGATGGAGTTTGATTGCGGTTTTTTAAAACCGCAATGTATTATTATGTGTAGTTGTAAGTAAAATCACATGTGTTTAAGGGTTTTTTGTTCTATGTCAGTTACGTTTTATTTGTCATTTTAACATTGTAAAGTTTATAAACGAATATCTTTTTTTTCTTATTTCGATAATGGTCAGCTATTGTTGTTACATGTATAACATTATATATCAGTGTTTGATAAACCCATTGTCATTTAGTTAACAGAGAACACAGAAAGACGAACATTTTTAAAACGAGGATATAAGTAATTTGCACTTAAACTTGTAAAATCGATTTTTGGTCTTATATGAAAAAAAAAATAATAAAAAAATACAACATCCTTAACTGGTTTCTAACCTGCAATCTTTGGATTTGCTTATCCATTACGCTGTCCGTTCGCTACTTTAACTAGTATGCGCTCGAAATTCTATAAACTATGGGCACTATTTGTGAAACTATACCGGACTGCAACTGACTTGTGTATACTGAGGTCTATAATAGAATTTATAGCACGGTCATGTGACATCAATCGACCAATCATATGCTTGGGAAAAATAAGATATTATATATATATATATATATATATATATATATATATATATATATATATATATATATATATATATATATATATATATAAATTTTAGGTTTTAATGTTAAATGTCTGACTTTTATTAATAATGCTACTTACATTGGATATAACTGTGAAGCTTGTTAATGTATCTTAATTTATATTTAATTCAACGTTTTTTAAATAACCTTGATCAGTACGTATTACTTTTATTTCTCTTTAATTACTGTGCTGTCAATAAAAAACATTTAGGTTTATTTTGTTTTCTTCTTAAGGTAACTCCATACTCGTTAAAATTCTCTGATGAAGTTGAAAACAGAAATAATTTCAATTTAATATACGTAAATTTCATCAATTATAACCAAACAAAAAAAAAATACACGTCATCACACCTTTTGAGATGTCAGATAAACATGAACTAAAGCATAATTTAGCATCAGAAAACCATACTTTTTTTTGCTAAAAGTGAAATATTTGTACACTTCTTTGGCATGGTAAAAGGACAAATCCTATTGATTTTTACGTCAATTGATTCAATACTTTTTAAATTATCGTAAAAAAGCGAAGTTAAAACATGAATTTTATGTACGACTTGACAAAAGACATTATTGGTAATCTTATGTTCGATTTATGTAAGTTTGGTTTTTTTTTGGTTACCTTTACTAGGTTAAAAACCTAAAAATATCAAATTGTTGATTTGAACTTCATACGGTAGCGATTTACTTACCTGCCAGTTCTCCCTATTGTTGTATTGTAAAGCTGAATGTGAACATGTTTGTATAAACCCTGTTGCTTTCAGGTAGTGCAATAAGTCCTGACTGATTTGTGCATTTGGAGAAACAGATAATTTGCATAAACAACAAAATATTCATCTAAAAATAAAAAGTAAATTACCGATCATATCAAACCTTACAGAAAGCGAACCCAAACCAAACCCTGGTCTGCTTTCTCTATCCGCTCAGGTTCTGCCTCTGGTCTGCTTTGGAGGACCCGGAGCTGACCTCAGGCTGACCCAGGGCGTACAGAGAAAGCAGACCCCGGTTTGAGAAGCAGACCCTCAAATTGCAATTGAAAAATGACCAAATGTCTGAATTATTTGAAGCAGATCACGACGAAAGCAAAACCGAGATCAGCTTTTCGGTTGTGCGTTGGTGATACACGTAAGTCTTGTCTGTTTGGTGCTGTAAAATTCCGTGTAAATCAATCAAAAATGAATTAAAATTAGTGCATGGGGTTGCATTGAGTGGAGTTTTCTGAATTTTACGTAGACAAATATTTTTTGTGTAAAATATTCATTCCATAATGCATCATTCCCAGAAAAATAAATAAAAATTGGTGCGGAGGATTGCAATGAAATATTATCACTGGATTTTTAAATTAATATTGTTGCGTAAATTATTTATTTCATGATGTATTATTCCAAGTATGAAATAAACATACAGTAAACCAATCTAAATAAATTATAAATTCTTCTGGGGACTGCATTAAGAGAATTCTCTGAAGGATACTTGAACAAATATCATTATGTGTAAAATATTCATATTTATTGCACCATTTCCAGTATAAATTAAATATATAGTAAATCAATCTTACCAGAAACTTCAGGGGAGTGCAATTAAAGAATTCGCTTGATTTAAAGTAAAATACTGTGTTCTCAGTATACAAATCTGTAAATCAATCGAAAAAACCGCATTTCGTGCAAATGACTGTCAATAAAGAAATATCGGAGTTTTAAACTAATTGAAATGCTCCCTTTTTTGTAAAATATTAGTACCACTTATAATTAAAATAATTCTGTAGGTTGATATTTTTGATTTCTTTTTTTTTAATTTGATGGTTCCTAATATAATGAATAAAGGTAGAAACATTATTAATAGCTTCGCGGTTTATAATGCGTAAACTGCCTTAACCCATTTTACAGATTCATACTAGTATAAAAGAATTTTATAAATGTACCTGTAGTTGTTAGTAATTGAAATATTTCAATTATGGAAGGTAAATCGTTATTAGAACCATTTCATGGTTTTGAATTGTACATTTTGTTTAGTTTTTTAGCTCTAAACTTTATCATTATCTGTTAATGCAAATATTTACGAAAACGGTTATTAAAATGTTTACATATAATAATAGTCAAGGTTAACATAATTGAAACTTTAATTAACATCATTTAAACTTTACTTACTTGATTCTGCTTGTAATGCGCTTTCCAACTAGCTAACAAAGTTATTTTATTACGATTTAACTAATCAGAGTTAAATCCATTTATTAAAGGGAAATCCTGCTTAGATTTCATCATATTAACATTTTATTTTATTATCAACTCGTAAATCTAGGCACGTATTTCACGACTATTATTCCCACAATAATCTGCCCCTCCTGGTATTAACCTAACCATCGGCCTTAAATATCGGGCTCTTAGCCAAACCCGTGACGTCATTTTGTACTTGCATTAGTCATCCTTCAAAAAATTCAAGAGGTAAGACGTGTTTTTGTTTCAGATTCTGTCAACCATTTTGTAATGTTTTGGTTATGCCGTCGTTTTGTGTAAATTATTTTGTTACGACGAATTCTTATTACAAATTCTTAATTCTCTCAAACCTTTCAATCGCCGATGACAATTTAAAGCTTGATTTTTTATGCTTCAAAATAAAACGCTGCACATGTAGCAATTGCTCGATCGTGCACGTGTTTTCAAAACATCCGACGATTCTTTGTTTTATCTTACAAATTTGTATGTGTTGATTTATTCTTTTTATTTTTAATGAGTAAACTATGCCAAAAGAGGAAGTCCTGTACCACGTGCAAAGCCGCGCAACCGGAAGCGGGTCGCAACAGACAGCTCTGGCTCTGATGGTCCCCAGCATAGTGCAATCTGGTTGATTTCTCCACCTCACCTAACCTAAATAGGAAAACCATGTCGACCCAAAAGCAACCACCAGCGCTGAACAGGGAGCAGTTGGACGAGGTGACACGGGCAATGATGGCCGCCATGTCTTGTAGGGCAGTTACCTCTCATCCCCAGAATGAGATGACGCAGGATGCATCCACAGAGTATCCAGGTACTGACATTCTACCTACACTAGCCATAAGTAACAATCAAAAGTCACTTGTGCAAATTTACCATAATGACCTTGGGCACAATGTTTCCAATAACCTTAAGCTAAAATAGCTAACGGCGAGTACGTAATGAATCTGATCCTAATGACGATACAAAATACTTCAGTATGCAAGGTGGCAACATTACCTAATCATCCAAATACAAACCAAAGGTTATTACAGATATTCAGGTATGGACTGATGCATTTCTGGTCTATGCCTCTATATATGTCCTATACACCCTGAGTGCAGTACAGCTTTATTAAAATATATGCATACTATCAGGCTAGGGGCTAGTCGTGCAAAAGCTCTCGACTGGAGAGATTATGACATATAATTCCGTTTGAAAAAAAAATGTAATCGAAATATGTCATTTGCTGTTGTTGACCAAGAGTTGTGGCTTTTATATATGTACAGCCCTCTGGCTGTTCAAGGGTCTGTGACACAAAACATCCCCCATAGATGTTATGAATTCAATTATAAAGGTCAAAGCACCAAAAGTGTATGTCAATACAAGCATGAGTGCATTTTGTGTTCTTTAAATCTTCCCTATATCAAATGCAGACGCGGTTCAGGTTCTGATTCAACTTACAGGCCAAACAGCGTTTCAACACCCCGGCGACCTCAGTTACCTAGAATGCAGTCAACCACGTCCACCTATGCTAGACCTGCCCTACCTCAGCGTCCCAGAGCCCCCCAAGCAACCCACCAATTTAGACTTTAGCAGCATTGCTCACTCTCCGGTTAATGTCATAAACTTAAGTAAATATCTCGCTCACTATCCAGATCAACTAGCTGCTTTTGAGTTTTTACAGGGATTTACATATGGGGTTAAGCTTGGTTACCAGGGTCCACGGGTTGCATCAGACGCTAAAAACCATTAAATATTTGTACTGTTTGCAGCGGGAAGCTATGCAGGCCGTCAGCAAGGAACTTATTTTGGGGAGGGTTGCGGGCCCCTTTGTGTTTTCACCACTTCCTAATCTAAGGTTGTCACCGGCATGGTACCTAAAAAAAGGCTCATTTCGACTCAATCACCATCTATCATACCCATATGGATCTAGTGTTAATGACTTTATTGACAAAACTTTATGTTCAATCAAATATTCCTCTTTTGATGAAGCCCTTTGTGTGTTAGCTAATCTTGGTCCCGGGGCACACATAGCTCGCCTTGATATTAAAAGTACCTTTAGATTGCTACCGATTCACAAGTCTGAATTTGAGTTGTTAGATTTTAAGATACAGGACATGATTTTTATTGACAAGTGTTTCCCATTTGGCTGCTCTGTTAGCTGTGTTAAGTTCGAGAAATTTTTAGAATGGGTATTTAGGGACAGATCAAGTTGTGACAACATAGTGTATTATTTGGTTGGTTTTTTACTAGCGGGAAAAGCTGGATCACAGGACTGTGCCTTTCTGATGGGTGTTTTTAGGGAATTTGTGCAGAGTTAGGAGTCCCATTAGCTGAAGACAAAACTCTTGGTCCCGCAGACTGTCTAGTGTATCTTGGCTTAGAAATTAACACAGCTAGTATGACTGTTAAGATCCCCTAGGTAAACTTTAGCAGTTAAAGTTCAAATTGTTGCATATTTTACAAAAACACAAAGTTACTTTACCAGAACTTCAAGAATTAACTAGGTTGCTGAACTTCTGTATTCGTGCTATCCCAGCTGGTAAAGCATCTGTTAGATGGTTGTATGATGCATCCTGTGGGCTGTCGCGTCCTTATCACAGGCGTAGGTTTACTGAAGAAATGAGAAGGGATATTGACACTTGGTTCATGTTTTTGGAAAATTCCAATGGAGTTACATCATATAGATTGGTCAATTGGTCAAATGATTTTGATCTCCAGTTAGTGTAGTTAATGCTGATTTAGGATACGGGGCGGTTTTTGGTCATCATTGGGCATACTTGGGTTGGCCGGACCTTTGGAAGGCATCAGATATCTTCTCGGACATAACATTTTTGGAGCTAGTTCCTATAACTATGGCTTTTGCAATTTGGGGCAGCAATCTGTCTGGTAAACGGCTAATAATTCTAACCGATAATGAAGCCTTAGTTTCAATTCTCGATTGTAATATCTCAAAGTCAAAAAGAGTTATGTATTTGCTTAGGCAATTAGTTTTGCAAAGTCTGATGCTTAATATTCAGTTCAAAGCTAAGCATATAGCAGGGATATACATTGTTAAAGCAGATTCTCTTTCCCGACAGCAATGGAATCGATTCAAGGCCAGTTTTCCAGGAGCAAACAACCAGCCATTAGCAATTCCTGCATCATTTCTGCACATGATTTACAGCTTAGATCCCAGGAGCTTCTGAGTTATGCTTTGTCAAACAATACATGCAAACTATATGATACTGCAGTAAATGCATTCCATTTGTTTTGTCGAGTCTATCTAAGTCGGACAGTTTGGCCTCCATTTCAGTCAGATTTAGACAAGTTTGTGTCATATCTATCACTGCGGAAATTTTCAGCCAACACAACTAAAACATATATTGCAGGTATTTCTTACCACTGTAAATTACATTGCTTCCCAGACAGGACCAATGGTTTTTTACTTAAAAAAGTTTTGCTGGGACTGAGCCGCAGCAATTCCCACCATGACACTAGAAAACCAATTACCTTGCAGATTTTAACCACCATGGTCCAGACCTTCCCAAGCAACTGCCACTCATATTATGAATCTACACTTTTTACAACTATATTTGTTACAGCATTCTTTGGGTTTTTTCAGAATGGGCGAGTTAGTACAAAACACAAAGCAGGATGTGGGATATGCTATCCAAGTGCTAAATGTGTCATATTCATCACTGGACAACACAATTAAAATTGTACTTCATCACTCAAAGACTGATCAGGCGGGTAGGTAGCTGCTATTCAACTTAAGTCTACACAAGATTGTTTGTCCTGTGTCCTGTATTAGGTTATATTTACAGTTGAGGCCGAAGTGTAGGGGGTCATTGTTTTGTCATATTTCAGAAAGTTCGGTGACTAGATACCAGGTAGTATCAGTTTTCAACGTTACTAGAGAAATTAGGTTTAGACACTAGGTTGTTCAAGACACATTCATTCCGTATTGGTGCAGCATCTAATGCTTGGGCGCCAGGAGCAAGTCAGCAGTATATTGCAATTGAGGGTAGATGGAAATCTTCTTGCTTGCTTAATTATTTAAGACAGTAGCACCTCTCATAAATGTTTAGGTATTGAAGATGACAACCTTCTCGCATGTTTTTATTTACATGTATGTAATTTTTTTAAGATCATACAAGAATCTGGATTGTTGGTTCATCCATCATTAAACATGCTTTTTGTCATGCAAGAAAGTCTTGCCGGGGCACTGATTTACAGCTAAATAGACACCATTGCAGGACAAGTTGGTTCGTTGTGACTTTGTATTTGTTGGCCTCCAATCGTCATGGCTGCTGAAAGAAATCCCACGCAATTCCAACAGTGGGCGGCATTCTGGCTTACCATTCGTGCTATGTCAACAATATTAATTGACAGTTATTTGCATTTGTATATTTATTATGGTCTAGGTGAGCAAGCAGTTGAGCATCTGTTCCCAGGGCTCAAGCTTTTGCTTTGCTTGTTTGTTAGGGATACCCTATAAGGCAAAAATTGATGCCTGGCTCACACATTTATAAGCAGCCATGACCAATCATCGCCAAATAAAACTTAAAATAAAATACTGTGTAGTTGTTTTTCATTGGGCGATTCCCCATACTTGTTTTGTTTTCTGTATTTCATCTTTGATAAATCGTATAAATATAACCAGAAAATGATGCCTTCTTCGTAATCACAGTTTTCTACTAAATTATTTAATGAATTTGTGATCCCCTTTAAGGAATTGTTATAGGGGGTGAAAATAAAAAAAAAAGGTCAATAATTACCTTTAGTCTGTTTATTGTGTTGTATTTTCAAATTCATACAAATAATTTTAGTTCAATTTTGAGAACAGTATTGTATATCTCATGTAAAAATTAACCTATACTAATATCTTTTGTGTTTCACTAGGTTTTACATAGTACTAGTACATGCATGCAATAATTTGTGATTTGAAGTTTTGCGGGGGTTTTTTGGCTTTTAATTTCAATAATATAAAATCCGCTTTTTCTACTCCAGAGAAAAAGAAGTCAACCTAACTAATATAAAAAAAATGACATAAGGTAATAACTAGAGTCGATGCTTGATCAAATAAATACATATACAAAGATGTATTTATTGCCTGACGTCATGACGTCAGGCATAGACGTCATGACGTCAGGCATATCACAGGTTTAAAAGTTACATTCTCCGAAACAGTGCAGACAATGGAATCAAGCAATATCATTTTTTACGAAAAAGATTAACCGATGCATGTTTAAGGTGTCAGCATTTACATTCACAATTGATGGAAACGTCATATTGCATGTAATATAACAACATCAAGCAAGAGTTTTCAAGTAAAAGGGATGCTCACCATGCAATGCACGTGTGCAATCCTGATTTAAAAATAGATCAGCACTCCACCATATTAGAACGGTGAAAAAGGGGGAGAGGGTCATCGCAACAAGTTGTGACATATTGCCTATTACGATTCAATGTAAAAAATAATTGGTGTTGGATTATCATTATTACAAGTGTTTTATCAGTCTGGATTAAAACAAATATATATTAATACAGCAAGAATATTTACTGGAGGAACTTACTAAATCACCAAAGCGGGTTGTGACCCGATTTTCGTTTAGTTGGGCGATCTCATTAATCTTGAAAAGGGATTATAACTCGCTGGTCTTACTAAATGTACATTACTACATTTAACAACGACTAATCAAGTGTGTTTAATAATTCGATAGATCTCTTCCAAAACACCCGATCCAAAGTATAATATACATGAATGTAGCTGTTACAAAACAAATGTCGAAAATTCATCTGACCCCCCCCCCCCCCATCCCCCCCCCTCTGGATCTCTGCCAATGGATGAGTTCATCAAGATCTCAGCCGTTGCGTGAATTGTAAAGCAGGACTTCGCACCATAATGTCTCATTCATAGTTTTTGCGCGCCGATTAGTGGACGAGTCCGTTGGGGTCATGCGAATACCACAGAGCACACCGTGCTCTGTAAATATCACAGGCACGTAGCATCGGGGGTTGGGATGGGGTTATGGGACTGCTTTCCCCCTCCCCACTTTTTTTGCAGCAGGCACTTTTCTTTACTTTTATATAATAAATTTAAATATCATGGATTTTTCCCCCCTTTCACTTTTGTAGGAGCATGTAATAAATGAAATTGCAAATAAGAAATTAAATTGAAGTTAAAGTTAGGTTTTTTTCATGAATTTGAGAATTCACCCTTTTTTAATTGCTTGTCAAGATGATTTTGATGAAGCTTCCCCACACACATTCAAAAACAAAACGTGTTTGTATACCCTTTCATTTTTTATATGGTAAATATAACAAATACAATTTTTTAAAAAAATCACTATTTAATCTCCAGCTTTCAAGCTGCATTTATATGTTATGTGTACATTCCTTTAAAAAAAATAATAAAACAATTGGATTTTTATGCGATACTTGTATATATGTACATGTTCTAGATCGAAAAAAGACTGACATTTCGTCTTAAATTTGCACGTTTCGTTTATAAATCTATGATCAGCAGCGAAAATTAAAATTCATCACTGATAAGATAGCCTAATTGATACATGCATGCTTCCATTAGTCAGGCAAGCTTTTTGGAAAGCTATTACTTGTTTAATTCTAAACAAATGTACGACTAAGTGATATAAGGTTGACATTTTTACGTTATCGATTTTTCCTATAATTATTATGTCCCATTGCGTCCAACAGTATACGTTATAAATTTGAATCGTGATGTTATCACAGAAAAAGGCACTTGAAAAATGTCAATATTTAAACATATCAATGTGAATAGGGCAAACATTTACTGACTGATTGGTCCTGAAGGATAAAGGAATGTACTTCGGGATATGATCAAAGTTTAACTCAGAATATAGTTGAAACGTGGTTATGTATAAAAGACCTAAAACAATGAAAAGAATCTAAAATGAATTCCTGGGCAGCGGTCTTTCATTTACATGGTTTTATGATAGTACATTCTTCTGAACAATTCTTCATTAAACGAGGCTATGTTTTGAAAACTACGGATCAAAGTGTTTTTGCTGTCCATACCCTGGAAATCAAGTATATTGTAGTCTATTGTAGGATGTGCATTGCATTGTGCCATGGATGTACTTTGTAACGCTTTTGACCTTTGCTTTCTTGACGGTACACTTGTCGATTCCGCAGTGGACACGCAAACCTTTCCAATACCATTACACAATGGGAACGTTTTGAAATCATAGCTGTAAGTATTATTCTCTTATTAAGACCTTAATCTTGGAACAAAACAAATGTAGATGATATTGAGATGGAGTTCAATTCACCTTATTATTTGAACTTGGCCTTATATTGTGTATCAAATTATATGTAGACCGTACCTCAAAGACTTTAATTTAAAGACTTAAATTTGACAGCACGGATAAGTTATACCGAGTTAGGATGAATGCCGATGAACTGGAATTCTTTACCTCTAGAAAAAAGACAATCAAGTACTAATAGTTTGTTTAGAGCGAATTTACTTGTACTTGTCCGCATGGCGAACGTTGTTAGAATGTATTCCATACTGGTCTTTATCAAATTGTGCTCTGTAAAGATACATTAAATTATGGTGTTTATAATAGGGTATTACTATATTCAGTTACAGATCCGCTCCTGAGTTTTCATGGGATGACGTAAATAAAATCGATGAAGGTCAACTGCATTTTCTTGGACCTTTCTGGTTTTTGGTCTTTTATGATCACCCCAATTTATAAATCAAGAAGGGATATTCATGATAGTCTTATAGTGATATAAAAAATAGAAGTATGTTCGCATTTTGAGTTTTGAATTAAATTTAAAATTTGGCCAAAATAAACCACAGAAGAGACAATGAAGACTAGGAAATGTTTGTATTTCATATATATGATATTCAGCGCTGCCAATATGAAATGATGAAGTAGTACATGAAAGGCGGTGGAGAATTTATGTAAATGGGCGAGCGATCGGAATAATTTGAAAAAAAATTTTTGGTTCTTCTTAAACTCATAAATATTCCTACTGTACAATCAAATTCAATCAGATGTAATTTTTCATCAAATATTGCACATTTTTATATGACTTAAATATCTTTTTATCCATTATGATATTTATCATAATCAGGTAATTTTCTGATGATTTGAAAATATTTCAAGGTCCAATGAGCCACCTTAATATAAACCCACTTGTTTTGCATAATGCCTTCATTTCAACCTTAGTAACCGGTTGAAACAATTGTAGTAAAATATTTCTCTAAATCTTTAGTAAAACAGTTTGTTTTTTGTATAAAACATTATTTCATAAACAACCATTCCCTGTATATCAATAAAATTAAATAACTCATAAATAAGTCATAATGTCCCTGAATGGTAAATGAAGCTATCACATTTCTTTATTGACTATTAACCATTACGTGTACATAAATCAAAATACATCTCACATTGCTAACATGTATGTGTTTGTCTTTATAAAGCAATGATTTTATTAATGAACATTCCATGTATATCAAAATTATTAGAGGTTTGCTTTAAAGGGGCATGGTTAGGATTTTTTTTCTTTTTTTTTAGTGTTTACAATACTTTAGAAATCTAAGATACACCGAAGTTTGAGAGTCAGCCGTAAAGTAAAATGCAAGATACAGAGCTAATAATTATTTGTTAAGTAAAAAAGGCGTGTGCCATTGTTGTTCCTCTAATTGCAAAACAAAACAAAAATATGAGCCGAGCTTTGTTAACATAACAAAGAACTGTGAGCTCTGTATCTTGCTTATATACGACAGTCAAATTTGAGACGACTACCAGGTTTCTTTAAACACCTTACTGAATCATTGTAAACAGTAAAAAAAAATAATAATATTAATTTTTAACCAAAAACGTGAAAATGGCCCATTCAAGTTTTGTTCAGAATTTTCTGAAATTGTTAGACTATTAAATATTCATTTTTAATTCATTATACAATTCATTGAAGACCAATCGAAATAGATTCGGGGAAATGCAATGAAAAAAAAAAATCAGAATTTCATTTTCAACAACACGTTTTTTAAGATGAAATATTTATTTCATGATATAACATTTACTGCTAATGAATAAAATATTTCAATTAAAATGCAGATAACTGCAATGAAAGGATTATCTGGATGTTAGAAAAAAATACTACACGAATTGAGTCTTAAATCTTACACTTGCCGTAGCATCCTGAAAATCAAAATCACTCTTTTATTTGAAGATAGTTATAAGTCATTTAATAAGTTTAATCGACCATGCAAGTTTCAATATGGCCCATTATTTGATGCAGTTTTTTTCACTTACAACTTCACAACTTTGAAAGCTTCTTTAAACGAAAGATTAGAAAGGTAAAGGTCTGCATACGGGCATACACACGATTTTAGATCAGAATTTTAGTCTTTTTTAATGTTTAAAATGTAATAAAATGGTTTACATGCACAATTTAAAAATTGTAATGCCCCCCCCCCCCCCCCCCCCCACGGATTAAGATTTTGAAAATTTTTGGAAACTTTAAATTTCCCTAGTGGTTTTTTTTTTTGGATGAGTCTGCCCCCCCCCCCCCCTACTTTAAAAAACGATGCTACGTGCCTGTCTAAGACCTTTTAATATTATATTATATATTATATTATATTTTACTTTGTTAGATTTATTCAATTGTTAAAAAAAATATTCTTATAGTCGATAAGATTTTAAAGTATACGTGTATCAATTAATCATCATTACAAAATCATTACAAAATAACGATGTGTTTAAAAAATTCGAGGCTGTATGTGTGTATGAACCAGAAGAAATCTATATATCAGTGATGCTTTTTTTCATAATCAGAGTTTTCAACAAGATACATGTAATTCAAAGAATATGTGACCCCGCTTCAAGAAAAAAGAAGTCTAGAAAACTGGAAAAGCCTATCTGTAACCTTTCATTTTTAATAAGTTCACTACAATACATTTATATGCAACATGTAATCTGTTTATTATGCGTCTATTTTTCATTAACTTGTACATAGACATTTTCAATTTAGGTTTAGGATTGATTTTTTAAACCAGAAATCAAAATTAAGTCGATGTACCATCCCTTATTTATCAACATATTATTATGTTTGAGCTAATGTAGTCAATGCAAAGCTATGACATTATTGTTTTCGTACTGTTTATTATAATTAAGGTTTTCCGTTTCCAGCGAAAGACCTTGTTGTTTTCAAACTGTTTATTCTTTTTCACCCAAATTTTGTGCACGCGATTTCTCGAAAACTATCCAACTGATCTCAACGTTTTCTTTCACCACAGATGATTAGACATGATCTTATTCTTTTATGTTTTTGAAATTTTTGACGTCATCACTTCCGGTACCGATTTATCGGTGATTTTGTAATTTTTCACAACTCATTTTGTGCACACAAAACTTGAAAACAATTAGAAATATGATTACGAACTTTTCAGGATAAATTGACCATAGTTTAAAGTTGAGCCTATTGTATTTGTTTAACGCCAGTGGCGCCATTTCTTGGAGCTCACCAATGCCCTAAAAAAGATGGGTTCGTATTTTGAATCAAAACTGTCATACGTTTTGATCTGTATCTTTTTATCAGTTGATATTTTGTTAAGACATATATAACAAAAGTGGTAGAGTATAATAAGTTCTTTCCAACGAAATCAAAAAAGGGGCTGACCCCATTAATTAGGGGCCAAGAGATTCGTAAAGGTTATTACAAATAACTTAAAAACGATCAAGATTTTTAAAAGCATTATAGAAGCAAAGTCTTTGATCGTAACAATATGTGTTTGAAAAACTCATTGCCACAGTCATTTTGACGTAATTAGGGATTTTTAGGGACAAAGTCCTGAACTTTTGACGCAATATATCCAGAGAAGGAGACATATTTTGTTAAGCATTGTAGTAGAGAAAATGTCTGCATTGATGATTCTTATCGATTCCACCAATCGAAACACCAATGTCTGTCCCGATTAAGAATCTACAGGACTGGCCCCAAAAATATTCAATCATTTTTATTTCAAAATTGAACAACATTTTAGATAGATGTAAAAACAAAAAAAATTAGTATTTGCGAGACCTTTCGTATGAAATCAGCAATAAGGGGCTGGTCCTTTGTCTAGGGACCAAGAAACTCGTAAAGTCGATTACAAATAACTTAAAACCGATCAAGATTTTGTAATACATTATAGAAGCAAAGTGGTTGATCATAACAATATCCGTGTGAAAAAAAATTGCCTTGCCCATTGATGACGTATTTAGGGATTTTTTTTCATTATCTGAAAGTGAAAAGGGGGGGGGGGGGTAATTCTGAAATTGTATCGGTATTTCATCGTATCATTTCAACAAAATCAGACGGAAGACCTACTTGTTACTCGTAACGAGATAATATCTAGTTATTATTTTTTTCCCACACATTTTTTGCACGCGATTTCTCGGAAACTATCCAACCGGTTTCAACCATGTTTTCACAGATGATCGAAAGTGATCTGAATTTATTTTGTTTTAATATTTTTGCCGTCGTCAATTCCAGCACCGATATATCACTAATTTTGTATATTTTACGACCCACTTGATCTCGACAAGCATAAAATATGAATATGAAATTTTTAGGATAGGTACATGTAGACCATGGTCTGAAGTTGTGCTATTGCTTTTTTACGCCAGTGGCGCCATTCTCTAGAGCTCGCGATGGCTAGAAAATTGGGTACCAATTTTGATTTCTTTTCCCCTTTTTTGTCCACAAAATTTCTCAGAGATGGCTCGATAGATTTTCATAAAATTTGCAGGAATGATAGGGAAAAAAAATATCTCGAGGAGTTTCTTTCATTTGTTCCAAAATTCATTTCCTGTCATCCGTTTCCTGTCCCGCGACAAAAAGCTTGTGACATCGAGATCCTTAAAATGATTAGGATTTGAGCATTCAGACTTTGTAGGATTATAGACCTATAGTTATAGATGTCTTTAAACTATATTGTTTTGTTCCTCATAACTTCCGGTCGTCACCGTAAGCACTTCAATTTTTTTTTCGCCTTTAATTTATTTCACATATAATTGAAATATAAATATTAATCCTAACATATGTCGTATATCCGATATTAAATAAACAAAATATTCTAATTCCGGTGAGACATCTTAATTATCCCAGACAGCCTTTTTTTAACAAATGTTTTACCCACGAGATCTCAGAAAGTGCAAATGATCAGGACACGAAACTTACATAGAAGATAGACATTTGATAGAAAATGCGTTTAATTGCTTTCATTTTGTCACCGTCACTTCCGATCCTCACCGGAAGGGTTCAAACAAATCAAGTTGTTTGAAAGTTTAACTGTTTTTCTTTGACAATTTTAGTAAAATTGATAAACAATAAAAGTAAAGTTGTCTAATGTTCAAGAAATGCTAACTTTCATTTTCACTGAGCATTTCTGTTTGTCCGTTTCCTGTCAAGAAACAAAAAATTGACTACTCGATATCTCAAAAACGGTGACGACCTGAACAACCAAACTTTGTTGGATGATAGCCCTAAGTATGTATCTGTGTTTACATTATTTTGTTTGATACGTCGTAACTTCCGGTGGTCACCGGAAGCACCTAAAAATCATCATTATTTTCGTATTGTATTTAGTTTACATGGAATGAATATATCAGTAAAAATCCTATTTATGTTAACTATACAATGTAAAATAAGCAAAAATATTCTTCTTCCGATGAAATATATCAAATATCTTAAGTAGCTTTCCTTTTTACAAATTTGATACCAGCGAGATTTTAGTCACTGTAAGTGATTGAGACACGAAACTTTTATGAATGATAGTCAATTGATTGAAGATGTGTTTAACAGTTTTTTTTGTTTTTTGTTGTTTTTTTTGTCTACCGTTATTTTCGGTACTTACGGAAAGGTTCAAAAACAATTCATGTTTTTAACAGACTTTCTTTGGTGTTTCATCTAGCCTGATAAACAATGATGTACAGTAGGCAAATGTACAAGAAATACCAGCTTTTATTTTCATTAATCATTTTCGTTCGTCGGTTTTCGGTCCCGAGACAAAAAACCTAGTTTCAACAGGATCTCAGATTTGGCAGAGAGTATCGGTATTACATCGTATCATATAAAACAAATCGGACGGAAGAATTACTCGTTACTCGTAACGATATTTAGTTTCTTTTTCTTTTTCTAAGTATTCTGCACACAGCAGTGAATTTTATCTCCTCTCCCTGTAGTGTCTTTGCTTTTGCAGCTGCCGATAAAGGCATAGTGAGATTAAGTCAGCAAAATAAATTCAAATGAATTTCTTCCTGAGAGAGAGACAGACAGACAGACAGACAGTTGTATTTAATTTCTGAGGTATGTTATCGTATTTGTCCACTCTGTTACCAAAACGTGTTTAATAGTTTTGAAATGTGGATCAATTTATAAATATTTTAAGGAGTTTACCTTGTTACAAATTTTTAGAACTATCATAATAAATATATGGATATATTTTAAAATTCTGAAAGATGCATCGCTGTCACGTTTGTTGAGTAGTTTGTCCACTATGTTGCATTCTTCGTATACACTGTTACCAAAAGTACATTTTCATAGGAAATAGTTCAAATTCCAGCATATTACAACAAAATTTACATGCTTTAATAACTTACAAATTAAACTTTCAAAACTTAATTAATATTTTTGTTGGACATAAAAAAGTGTTTTCATATTAAAGTTTCAACTTTCCGTCCTGTTACTTAATATGTAACTACTGTTACAAATTTACTGGTAACATGAGTGACAGTAACAGGATGGACATATTTGATATAAACACCCCTGATCTAATATAATAGCCTCTTCTGGTGACATCATTAGATTGAAATCTTTTATGTGAATCCTAATTCATATTTTTGTTGAGTCAAATAAAGGAAATAAACAATAGTATGAATATAAAGAAGGTAGCATATAGGACATATGTATATCATACACCTCCAGTGAGACAAACTTACCCACCTTTTTGTCTGTTTTCTTCATCAAAATCATGGCGCTTCAGAATTTGAGACATTAGGAAATGATGTAACATTGAGGGTTATTGGAAGAGTTCCAGGAAAGGGCGATTAACTGTTATTTTTGTATTTTCATTTTGGTAACAGAAGTGACGAGAACTAATAGGACATACCTTTACCTTTATTTTATTCGGACAATAAAAATAATTGACTAAAGACATAAGGGTTGAATAATGATTGCATTACTCTTAAGATGTATTAACGAGGCCCGAGCTAGTTCGCGTTTTCGATCTCATTGCGCAGCTCGAATGGTTTCCGGTTGGCGTTTTGCTCTCGCTTTCGTAATATGTAGAATAGATGGAGTTTAATCTAAATGTAAATAATTACTTTCCTTTAAACATAAAATAAATTAATATTGCATATTTTTAGCAGTTTAACCTAGTTTGACACAACGAATTAATTTACGACTTCTTCAAGTTCTTGTCACTTTACGGCATTGTTTACGTTGACACCAGACGACTGTCAGGCAGGCCGTCGAAGATGGTTAACAGAACGAAAAAAGGAAGGTTTTTAAAACCGACACAGGTTGCACGTTATAATCAGCAATTGAAAAATTTACACAAATCAAGTGAAGAATGTGACCAGCTCGTAAATCTTGATACTTTTGTGCCTTTATTTGATACTCAATCTACTCCTGCTGCGGGCAGCACTTTAGATGATCATTCGTATATACAGTCAACAGGTTCGTTTGATGAAATTAATGAAGCATTTTTTTAGTGGAAAATTAAGAGCTTTAGACTTTACAAGACATGTGGTAGATCTGCAAGCATTGTTCAACAACATGAAATGCGTGGATTGCGCAAATGTGTCATTGAAGTTCAAGGATGCTGTGGGAGTTTTACCAGCTGGTATTTGTGGGCACTTGGTGATAAGGTGCTACAACTGTCTTCGGTTTGTGCAAGTTGCCATGGAAAAAAACACATTCATCACCACATGGTCAACAGATATTTGATGTAAACACCAAATTGGCAACTGGTATGTATAATATACATGTATTTATCCTTTTTTTTAAATACCACATATAATTTCCACAAAATAAAAAGTGAAAAAAAAATTGAATCATAATGAAAATTAAAAAAAAACTATTCAATTATTATCATCAATTAAACGCACAATTAACTTATTTTCTAAAAATCAAAATAATTTAGTTTTTTATGTATGAGAGAGAGAGAGAGAGAGAGAGAGAGAGAGAGAGAGAGAGAGAGATCTGTATGAACAGTAGATATTTTATTGTAAAGTATGCAAAATGTGATTGTGCCTATTTTTTGTAAATTTGAAAGCTATACTGGCGTGCGACCGGTTCTCGCCGAGTATCATTTCTCGCCGGTACATTGTGATATGTCATTTTATGAACACATAAAATTATAAACGAAAAATGACGTCACAATGTACTGGCGAGAAATGGTACTCGGCAAGAACTGGTCGCACGCCAGTACATGTATTAGGGATATTCACCATTAAATTTTGATGCCTTTAAATTTTCTGCTTTTACAGATTTGCTATACACATTCTAAATTTACAGGCATGTACCATAGTGGAATTGGTCCAGTCCAACTTAACAACCTTTTCACATCAATGAACTTGCCAAACATCAGTGAGAGCCTGATAAGAAGAAGATGTGATGAAGTAGGGCCTGTGCTGGAAGACTTGGCCGAGGAATCTACCAGTAAAGCTATATGTGAAGAGGGGCATTTATTAGCCACAAGTAAGCATATTTGAACTTTTTCTAATGAACATGCATGTACATTTAGCTTTGACACTGTTGAAAGTAAGATTTTTAAATCAATTAAAGTTAACTTAGGTAAATGTTACATCACAAATTACACATTAAGGCCCAAAAAAATTATTATAGTTATATATTTTAGTTTTTTATCAATGAAAACACATTTTTGAACAAATCTATTAATGTAATGGTATAATACTGCCACCCAATCCTATCGCTCACCCAAAATAAATAAGTGGCCTAATAAAAGATTCAATGCATTCTAAATGGAAACAAAACTGAAAAGCTAAATGATACAACTAAAGTAAAACCTAATTAAACAAGGGAACTCTCTCTCTCTCTCTCTCTCTCTCTCTCTCTCTCTCTCTCTCTCTCTCTCTCTCTCTCTCTCTCTCTCTCTCTCCAGATTCCCTCTGTATAATTACAGTAAAAAATGGAATTGAGTCATTCTGTTGTACATTAATGTTTAACAATATTTATCAATATTTTTAAACAGTATTGAGTCCACTGGAATAACAGCTTCTGCAGATGGTGCTTACCAGAGAAGAGGATCAGGAAGATGTTACAATAGTCTGTCAGGTAAATAACAAATGTCGATGTATTACATAAAGTTTAGTGTTATTTTTAATTCCTTTGTAATAAGACACAACATTTTATTAGAACTGACTGCTCTGCATGTACATAATGTACTGTGCCCTACAGTGATCAGTTGGTCTGTCAATCTGTCCATTTATGAATCTTTGTTTGGGGCGAAACAAATCTTGTTTTTCCATAAAGGCCAAACATATTTTTTTTATCTTGTTTATGATTCAGGAAGTAATTTTTTGGCAGATCAATATATATAGATTATTACATGGCAATGTTTATATCGCATCCTATATTAGCCCGAGGTCGCTGTATATCAGCCCGAGAGCCGTCAGATATATTATATTGCATGTGTAGCTTGAATGTAAAAGAGAATGTCGATTTCCCTCCAAAAGTCTGTATATCATCTCTGATAAACTTCTATGGAATTTTTTGCGCCAGCTGTTTGTATGCCAAGTTGACATTAATTGACGTACTATTTGACGTCATACTCGGAGATCGAAGTTGAAGGACGCATACCGAACTCTACATCATAATAGCCGATAATTAACGGAAAGGGTTGTGATATAACATCCGAAGATTGCCGGAGAGGGGTGTGATATAAATCTTATATCACACCCCTAGGGTTTATATCACACCCCTAGGCGAATTTACTGTTTATATCGCACAGGGCGGAAAAGGGTATATTTTCTATAAGTATACGATATATTAATAATGATTATACATGCAGAGTTAAAAATTATTAATGCTGTTTGAATATTACAGGCACTGCAACTCTAATTGGTAAAAGGACTGGCAAAATTGTGGGTTTCTCTGCTCGATACAAAAGATGCAGAAAATGTGATGTGGCGAAGGCGAAGCACAGAACCCCCAACAAGCATGCATGTAAGAAAAATTGGACTGGCACCGCGAAATCTATGGAACCTGACATGATTGTAGAAATACTTAAGGAAGTCAAAGACAAGAATAATCCTGTTGTTACACTGATTGGAGATGACGATTGCACAGCTTTCAACAGAGCAAGATGTGAAGTTAGTTCTTGCATTGAAAAGTTAAGTGACAAAAAATCATGTGAAAAAGAATATTTCCAACAAACCCTATAAATTAAAATCAAAACACAAAGAGCTTTCTGTTAAAACGATTACGGCCATAATGAAGAGTTTCAGCTACATGCTAGCACAGTGCAAGGAAGACACGGACAAAATAGAAAAATCTAAAGACTCTGTTGTTCTTCACCAGTTTGGTGACCATGTAAAATGTGGCGAATGGTGTAACATGACGGAAAACCAAACTGCTAGACACAAGAATCTTCCATGGGGAGCAGATCTACAGAATGAAAAACTGAAAACTGATTTATTGACATTGTTCAGAGATCTTGATCCCAGCAAGCTAAGCAGACTAGACTCTAGCAACTGCAATGAAAGCTTTAACAATATGTTAAGATCTAAGGCTCCAAAAGACAAGCACTACAGTGAGAGTGGAAGCTTGGCATATAGACTTTCTGCAACTGTTTGCCAAAAAAATGAAGGCTATAACTATGTAGCAAAGGTATTAAAACTTTGAGTGGAGCATTCTCTTTTTTTTGGACAAAAATCAATGATGATGTACATGTAATTATGAAATAATTTTCATTTTCTTGTTTTAATGATTGAGTGCTATCTTTTAGGTTCATGAGAAGCTTGGACTTAGTCCTGGGACAGCAACAACCTCGCTAGCCTCCATCAGAGACAGAGATGTTCATCGCAAAAGAGAAGTTTCAAAAACAAAAGAATTCAAGGTATATTAAAATAATATAGATGAATTTCATACAAATTTTCTTTAAGCTTACACAGCAAAAAAACCCTCAAAATATACCATAATTATAGTATTAAACTTCATATAGGCATAGATGTATATGTACGTATGCATTCATGATCAAACCTTTTCATTAGTAAAGATATATAGAAATTGTTTATACATGTAATTAAAATCTATTCATTTGTTACTTTACAAGATGACAATTAGATTGGTTTCTTTTTGCACAGTTGCAACGTCAAAAACTAAAGAGTGAAAGGAGTGGAGAAACTAGGAGCCAAGAAGTCAGAGAGGGTGACAGCTACTCATCAAATCTTTTAGGTGATTTTACTTAGTAATTCTATAAGAGTATATCTATTTTTGATTGATCATTTAGATATTTAGCCAAAAGTATGATCTTATTACCGATACCACTATGTAATCAAGGTTTAAGGGAAGGTGAGGAAAACATTAGAGTTGCCAAGTTTGTCCTGTGACTTTCAAATTTTGGGTGCAAATTCCAATCTGACTCATACTTTATACACACTGTGTATTTGGTGGGCAGTATAATTTGAACAAAGTTTCTAGTTCAAATGTGATTGTGATAGTAGTCTTATGTGTAAGTTCCTCATCTACTATATAATTATATCAGTGATACAATTATAATACATTTATTGTAGGAGACACACCTGACCCAGATATGGAAGTAATTCCTGGACCATCAGATGTTTGTAACGCCAAAACAATTGTATACTATGATCTGGAGACAACATGATTGAGTATGTCTACATTTCTACATTAATTTATATAGTTATTAGCTCACCTGAGCTGAAAGCTCAAGTGAGCTATTATGATCACATTTTGTTTGTCGTCCGTCTGTCTGTCTCTCCGTCTGTCCGTCCGTCTGTCTGTAAACTTTTCACATTTTCAACATCTTCTCAAGAACCACTGGGCCAATTTCAACCAAACTTGGCACAAAGCATTCTTAGCTTAAGGGGATTTAAAGTTGTGAAAATTAAGGATCACGCCCTTTTGCAAAGGGAGATAATTAGGAATTTATGAAAATTTTCGAGAAATTTTCAAAAATCTTCTTCTCATGAACCATAAGACCAGGAAAGCTGAAACTTGTGTGGAAGCATCCTCAGGTAGTGTAGATTCGAAGTTGTGAAAATCATTACCCCCGGGGGTAGGGTGGGGCCACAATGGGGGGTCGAAGTTTTACATAGGAATATATCGAGTAAATCTTTAAAAATCTTCTTCTCAGAAACTAATCAGCTAGGAAAGCTGACACTTGTGTGGAAGCATCCTCAGGTAGTGTAAATTCAAAGTATGTATTATGTATTATTGTACATTGTCCAGATAGCTTGTATTATGACTTCATTAAGCTGATTTTATCATACCTATTGTTTCTCAGGTGAGCATTGTGGCCCATGGGCCTCTTGTTATATTTACCATGATTTTATGTTTCTTAACTATATTGAACAAAGTTTTTACGTATACTTCTGTTACTCTTAAAGATAATATAGAAGCTATAGAAAAATCCAAAATGATAAATGTGAACCATTCAATCAATCAATCTGTCAATTTACAAATTATGTTCATTTGTTATTTTGTTTGATTTAGAGTTTTGCTGTTAAATGTTAGTTTGCAATATGTTTCCTTTTTGATACAATATTATCTTGCTTTTATTTTTACCAATAGCAGGTCAACATCAGGAATTCTAGGATTTCTACAATCACATCAAACAGCCGACAGCTCTTTTCTTTGTAGTTCATCATTTATTTGCTGGTATATTTCTGATCAATAATAGAAATGTTTTATAGCTCGATTAAACATCTAATAATCAGACTTCAAGCATAATATATAAGAAATTTATCACATTTTTAGCTCAAAATCAATGGATATCACTCATGCAATAAATTTTTGATATTACAATGTGTATAAATTCTTATGCCACTTGATGTCAGAAACAAACATTTAGTAACATACAGTTCGATGATAGACATAGTTAGGCTAAAAAAGTAACAAATAATACCATTGAAAAAATAATCTGGAAGCATTTAATGCCATTTCATAATTTTCTCTCATAAATTAATATAGAATACATTTGAAAATGAAATGTTTGTTTAAAACTTAAAAAAAAATTTTCATGCATATATAAAGTTGTTGACATACCAGTATTGTAGTAAATGTGTTATGTGGCTTACAACAATGATATTTGTTGAACAGATCAAAGTTAAACAAAAGATGTGGAGAAACATGATAAAAAGATCTCTCATGATTTGCGATGGCATATGAATTTAATCCAACTCGCTTGGTTTTCTATCCTCTTGCCAATACTAAGGGATAGAAACACAAGAAAAGAAATAAATAGCAATGTCGAAAAGTTCACTGGAATGTGAACTTGGTAGGTCACATGACCAAAGGAAGGACTTAATTCTCAGAAGATCTGATTATGTACCATTGCAACCAAGTTCATATCCCAGTGAACTTTTTAATATTGCTAATTATTACTTATATTAATTTACTTTTGAGAAAGTAAAATCATTCTGAATTATAAACATAATGGGATCCTAGCTGTTTTTATGTTTTTGGATGTATGGGTAATAACCATTTCTCATTCCTTTTCTTCTCTTATAGGTAGAGAAAGCTCTATTATTCAAATTTCGGCAGTCTGTGAAGACCAAAAATTCAACAAATATGTCACACCAAGCCAGGAAATTTCAGAAGAGGCCAGTAGAGTGACTGGAATGAAGTTTGATGCCTCAACCAATGAGCTGCTCCATAACAATGTAGCTGTGTCACACAATCATCCACTACAAGTTCTTTTGGACTTTATTCAATTTGTTATGTTACTAGGGAAAAGCCGTGTATTAGTGGCACACAATAACAAATGTTTTGATTCTATTGTACTGTATAATCAGCTGAAATATTATAAAATATGGAACCACTTTTGTAAATATGTAGTGGGGTTTTGTGATACCTTGCCTTTTTTTAAAGTTGTGTATCCTGGTTTTGATTGTTATAAGCAAGAATATCTTGCTCAGAAAGTGTTGAATGAGTCTTATTCAGCTCATAATTCATTAGCTGATTCTGAAATGCTTCAGACCCTTGTGAAAAGTAGTGGGAAAGTTGATGTTTTACTCGCTGATTTTTTTTATAGTACAGTTCAAGTGACTAGTCATGGTGTTCAACCATCTATAGAATCCATAGAGTATTTACAGAAGCAAAATGTCATTTCAAAAGCAACTTTGAAAAAGATCAAATGTTCGTCACTATCATACAACCATTTGAAACTTGCATTTGAAAGAAAAGGTTTTGATGGTGTGTTTTTCTTGTTTAGTGAAAAGACAAGTGATGATAAAGCTAGAGTAAGCAGCAATTATAAAGTTGCAAAGAAGGTTGCTGAATTTTTTTCAAGTTTGCAATAAATATATATCATCATGTTGTATTTGTTAAAACATTTTGTGTTATTACATTTTATGGATATCAATCTTGTAATATATCTGCATGTGTATTACATTAATTAAACTGTTGTCACTGTTATATCATCTCAATTCTGCCTTACTAACATGTTGTGTTTCAATGCAATCCAACCACACTATAAATAAAAATTTTCAAATGATTCGATCATTATTAAGGTCTTCCGTTTTCCAACGGAAGACCTTATTGTTTTCGTTCGGTTTCTTTTTCCCTATTATTATTATTTTTTTTTTCTTACAAAATTTGTGCAGGCGATTTCTCGGAAATGGCTGAACCGATTTTCGTGAAACTTTCAGATCTAATAGATATTAATCCGAACTTAATATACATTTTTTTATTTTGATGACGTCATTTCCGTTCTTGAGAAAATGACGTTTTAGCGATTTTCAGAGGGTCAGCTTGTCCAGGGATCTCCTCCTAAGCGGTAAAAGATATTGAGTTCAAACTTTCAGGGATTGTAGACAAGAGATTGTAGATGTGCAATTTGGCATTCATATTTGTAATGCTCAAAAGGCGTTTAAGCTCGCCCGGTCCCGAAAATTGAGACTAAAAAAACGTCGTAATTTTTCATGGTTTTCTTAGTTTATCTCTTTTCTGAAAAATATTTTGTTAACACATGTAATGCAAAAAAAGTTTATATTTACAAGACCTTTCATTTGATATCAAGAAAAAGGGGCTGGCCCCTAAAATTAGGGAACCAAAGGTCTCTAAAGTCTTTAATCTGTAGCTCTTTACTGAGAGATATTTTGTGAAATGTTATAGAAGCAAATATGTTTATGTTACAGTTATGTATCTAAGCAGTGTAATGATTTTGTCATGTATTACGTAATTAAGGGTTTTTAGGGGCCAAAAGTCCAAAATTTTGATCTCCCATATCTCAGAAAGGAAAAATATTTTGTTATGCAACACAGAAGAAAAGTTGTTCAAATTAATGTTCTTAACCATATGCAATCTTCAAAATTTCGCCAAACGGCCCCTATAAGGAGATAAGGGATCGGCCCCTAAAACCTTATTTCTCATTTATCTCCAGATTGGTAACAAATTTCTAAACACTTGTTGAACAAAATTTGTTTAGAATTAGATGACCTTTCATTTGATATCAAGAAAAAGGGGCTGGCCCCTAAAACTAGGGAACCAAATGGCTCTAAAATCTTTAATCTGTAGCTCTTTACTGAGAGATATTTTGTAAAATGTTATAGAAGCAAATATGTTTATCTCACAGTAATGTATCCAAGCAATGTAATGATTTTGCCATTTATTACGTAATAAAGGGTTTTTAGGGGCCAAAAGTCTAAAATTTTGATCACCCATATCTTAGAAAGGAAAAATATTTTGTAATGCAATACAGAAGAAAAGTTGTTCAAATTAATGTTCTTAACCATATGCAATCTTCAAAATTTCGCCAAACGGCCCCTATAAGGAGATAAGGGATCGGCCCCTAAAACCTTATTTCTCATATATCTCCAGAATGGTAACAAATTTCTAAACACCTGTTGAATAAAATTTGTTCAGAATTAAATGACCTTTCATTTGATATCAAGAAAAAGGGGCTGGCCCCTCAAATAAGGGGACTAAAGGGCTCTAAAGTCTTTAATCTGTAGCTCTTTACTGAGAGATATTTTGTGAAAGGTTATAGAAGCAAATATGTTTATCTCACAGTTATGTATCCAAGCAATGTAATGATTTTGTCATGTATTACGTAATTAAGGTTTTTAGGGACCAAAAGTCCAAAATTTTGATCTCCCATATCTCAGAAAGGAAAAATATTTTGTTATGCAACACAGAAGAAAAGTTGTTCAAATTAATGTTCTTAACCATATGCAATCTTCAAAATTTCGCCAAACGGCCCCTATAAGGAGATAAGGGATCGGCCCCTAAAACCTTATTTCTCATATATCTCCAGAACGGTAATGAATTTTTAAACACTTGTTGACAACATGTTTTCAGAATTAAATGTCCTTTCATTTGATTCCAAGAAAAAGGGGCTGGCCCCTTAAATTAGGGGATCAAAGGGCTCTAAAAATTTTTATCTTTAGCCCTTTAATGAGAGCCATTTTGTGAAAGGTTAATAATTCTAGATTAGGTATAATACGTTTCTTTATCCTAACAATATGATGATTTTCTCTTGTGTTACCCAATTAAGGTTTTTAGGGACCAGATGTAAACAAAATTAATCTTTTCAATCTTGATTGGAGGAAAAGCAAGCATTTAAAAAAGCAATGTTATAGAACTTATAAAAAGCGATGCAATGAAGCATAAGTACTTCACTCCTTTTTCAATATCATGTTTTGTTGTTAAAAATCAAAGTCGATGATGTCATATTTTCTTCTAGAAATCGGACGGAAGACCTCCTCGTTGCTCGCAACGAGATCGTGTCTAGTTCTCCTACTGATTGTAAATTTTATCCATTATAAGCAATATTAGCTCTCTGCATGGGAAAAAAATCCATACACAAGATTTGGATAAAATGGCCTCTTTAACTATGAATTGGGTTTTGAGACACCCCTCTTCATATTTCAAGAGGGAAACACCTTTTTTTCTTTTTTCAATTTTTGATAGAGGAAAATGATTTGAATGTAATATACATATCATTGAATTTCCATCCTCCAAAGTTTGAAAAATATCACAAGAATGGCTAAAGATGACCATTCATTTTTACCTTTATATTGGATTTTGAGATGCTGCTTCTTTGTATTTTCAAGGGAAACACATTTTCTTCATCAGTTTTGAAAGAGGGAGAAATGTTCTATGCTCATATGAAGCATTGAATATTCCATTTTATAATATTTAGCTTAGCATAAAACGTAAGTTCTGCAAAAGATGACCATTTTCACCTATATATTTGGTTTTAAGACGCCCCCTCTTTATTTTTTTTTAGGGAAACACCATATAATCTTCATCAATTTTAAAAGAGGAAGAATTGATGTGTGTTATATATGCAGCATTTAATTTTCCATCTTCTAAAGTTTAGCATAGCGTAAAAAGTCTTTCAAAAATGCCCATTTTCACCTATATATTGGGTTTTGAGATGCTCCCTCTTCATTTTTTAAGGGAAACACCTCATTGCCTTCATCAATTTTGAAAAAAAGAAAAAATGAAGTGTGTTATATATGCAGCATTGAATCTTCCATCTTCTAAAGTTTAGCCTAGCATAAAACGTTCTGCAAAAGATGACCATTTTCACCTATATATTGGGTTTTTGAGACGCCCCCTCTTCATTTTTTAAGGGAAACACCACATTATCTTCATCAATTTTGAAAGAGGAAGAATTGATGTGTGTTATATATGTAGCATTGAATATTCCACCCTCTAAAGTTTAGCATAGCGTAAAAAGTCTTACAAAAGATGACCATTTTCACCTATATATTGGGTTTTGAGACGTTCCCACTTTACATTTTCAAGGGAAACACCCTGCATTTTATATTTATTTTCAAAGACGGAAGCAAAAGTGTTCATATTGTATCAATTGTTCGATTTTCTACCATCTAGAATTTTTTCTACATCAAAAGAAAGATACCAAATTTCCATTTTCCCTATATAATGCATACAATTTCCAACAAAATGAATACATATTTTGAGACTCCCCCTATTCACTACAATAAGGGAAACATGGTAATTTTTTTTACATCACTTAATTGAAAGTGTGATTTAAAGTATCTACCATAGAAATCAGCAAATTCCACCCTACAGTATTTTAATTATTCAACTAGAATGGGCCTCGTTAAATTAATACGAAATAAAGAATTGGGCCATTTTTACACCGATTTTATTTTTGTGTGTCTGTTTTAAGTAAGCTCCAAACACATTTTGTTATTGTGACATGACTTGCCTGTTAGAATTTAATCAGACTACATGCAGTATTTCTTTCAAAACGCCAAGATAAATTATTTTAGGGTTAAATTATTATCAATATAAACTGCAACATCAGTGGCAGAAATTTTATCCTTTTCCAGTTAAAAGACAGAAAAAACAGACATTTTTTGAGAATGACCAATATAAAGGATACTAGCCCTGCTATAATAACCCACAGCATCCCCACTCCTGTCAATAACCATCCTCACGTCTGAGTATTAACCTTATATTACTGTACTTTTGTTTTTAAAGTGGCAAAATAATTTTAATGACGTTGGGTCCTGGTCATATAAATTGATAAAGGTTTCAGCAGAATATAACAGTGAGTCGGTATATTCATATCTTTAGTTACATTTTTTTTTAAATTTACAATTGAAGTTCAAGGTGCAACTTATATTGGTCAAATGTTAAATAGGTGAAATGTTATTTTTCATCTGTTATCAATCATATTTATATTACAATATATTATGTCTTGATAAAAATTAATGAATAAAATTAACTTTCATTTTTAATTTACAGACGACGACGTAGACAACTTATTTACCAGTAGTAGCAACAGTGCACAAATACTTTAAACGGAAAAAAAAATCGATATTCATTTTAATGAAATTGTGCATCGGGACAAAACGCGGTAAAATGGCGAATACATATGTTGTTATTGCTGCATCAATTTTCTTCTGCATTGGATTTATTGGAAATTCTTTCACCGTGTGTTTTGTTATTTTCTCTAAACAGCTGCACACTCCGACTTACGTCATGATTGGATGCCTAGCAGTGTCTGACCTGCTCGCCTCTGTGACGCGATATGTTACAATATTACCTGATCCATTTAAATCTTTTTTTAATGATCTTTGTCATAAAAATATATATGTTATAGTCGCCTTTTTATTCATCCACTCGGCATTTTTCCATATGGTATTAGTATCATATGTACGTTTTGTATTCATTACAAACCCCCTGCGAAGTTTGAAATTGACCTGTAAAACAATTTTGTGGATGTCCTGTGTCGTTTGGATAAGCTCTATTATCGTTTCCATCGGATACGGAGCAGTTATAGTGCTACTTTTAAAGAACATAATATCTGTCGAAACGCTTGTTTTGAATGAACTTGGGTTTGCTTTGTATGTTGGTGGATTACCATTTATTATTGTAGTTGTTTTTAATGTTCGAAAGCTGTATTATCTGTATAACCAAACAGCTTTGATTCGACGAACCAGAATAGCAAATTCGATGTCGTTGATGTTTTGGATTATTATCGTGATTTATCTCCTATGCACAATATATCCTTTAATTTACATAATCGACTTTGCAGTGTTAAAAGACAGGCCACTTCTAAATAGAAGTTTAAACCTAGTCCATGAAATGTTTAATTTTTCATTGCTTGTTAATAGTTGTTTGAATCCTTTAATATATTTCATGTTTTCACCCCCTGTTTTAAGACTCCTATCCCGATTAAGAACATATTGTAATCATGGGTCAGATCCACGTATGAGCAATTCTGGGGATCTATTCACAATAAGTCGTACGTCTACGAGTACACTTTAAACTTACGACAAGCGTACGTTTACGTTTTAGGGGTTATTCACCAGATGGAACCCCCCCCCCCCCACTAGATCCGTACATAATATGTAGTACGCTTATTACATTACATACTGATATTAAATCAGGTATGCCTATGTTTTACTGATTTAATGCATTTGTAGGAATAAAAGAAAACGCCTTTATTATAAAATAATTTTCGTAGTTTTACCTAATACTGATTCGACATACCCGGAATTGATGGCGCATAATATATCTAAGGTTTGTAATTGTAATTATGAATTGTACACTCGAATGATTATAATTGTGCTTCATATAAGATTAAGAAAAATAAATTCCAGCCACCATTAATATATTTTGCAACACGGGATACAAAAGGAGCTCTGGTACTGTCTTTTCATGGTACACCATAGCGCGTTATCGAATAGGAGCTTCTTCTCTTTATTTTACTTATGAAAAAAATAAGGTAAAACCGCCATAATTCAACTAAAACATATCAGTTATAGACTAACGTCAAGCTGTCGTAAGATAATAACGTTGTTGTACGTCTGTTACAGTCGTAAGTGCGTCAAAGTTCTTGGTTACCGACAATCCTCATGCGCAGTAGGCATTGTGGAGAAATGACGTCACGCTGTAATTTCGCGCATTTACATTAGCGCAAGTTTTTAGCGCCTTTGAGCACATCCATATATAACGAAGTTACTTCTTTTCTTCGTATGCACCCATTCTAATGTATGTGTGTTTGCAATTGTCGACAGAAAGAAAATCCACATGTGCCTGACGTTAAAAATATTTCGTATTATTATAATATAATCTCATGTTTTATAAAAGCATTATTATGTTTTACTGGGAATAATCTTGTTATTAAAAGAAATATTTTTAACGTCAGACGACTGTGAGAAAATCTTATTGATGTATGAAATTTATTTCATGTTATAAACTTCAAAAAAATCTACTACATAATTTGTTTGTAATAAAACGTGGCATACTGAAAATACTGTCAAAAAATACGTTCAGTTTATCGCTACATGTTCATTCTAAATATGCCGGTGTTTTGTTGTTGTTTTTTTTTTGTCTGTTTCGGCGATAATATTGTTACTAGAGTTATCACCCACGTCGGCGTGTCCATTGATAATTTTCCTTTCGATATTGTGAATTTTTTGAAAGGTCGTCTGAAGAATAAATGTAATATTTTTTAAATATTTTTTTTCTGTAGAAAATCAACAAGAATTTATTTAGTAAATGACTATCATTAGATTTTTATTAAAATTATAACATGATGAATTTGTGTGTATAATTTCGGTAAGATTTAACTTTCTTTTTCTTGCGTCAAAACAAGTTAAAAATGGTTTCAAGTTAAAAATAAACAGGTGAAATAGACACAGATATACACATATTGCAAAGTCTTACCTCAAAAGCCAGACAAAACTTGTTGATTTAAAAAATTCATGGCTGAGTGACAAACAATGGAATAGACAGGCCTATGTCACAATGTTGTTTGACACAACTACCCAAAGTCCAAGCTCTTGTTACATTGTAAATGGTTCTAACATTTTGCTGTTAAATGGTTCTAACATTTGACAGTTGAATGTTTAGACCATGTGAGCTGAAGCTCACTATAGGAAAACAAACGTACAAATATTTTAGTCTTTTTAATAAGTTTTTAAAAGTAGTTTCAAATCTTAAAAAAAATTGATTTGACACAAATTTCCTAAAAGCTGGGTCTACCTAAAATAAATAAAAACTTTCAGAGGGACCAGACGTACCCCCCCCCCCCCCCTCCCAGATCTGTGCATGATATGTAGTACGCTGATTACAGGGGCGGATCCAGGATTTGAAGTTAGATGGGGCGCCAGTTTTAGGCAGGGGGTCTGGGGGCCTCCTTGAGGTCCCCAGTTGGTCCAGGGCATAGCACAAATGCAATTTACAACGCACTAAAAATTACATTAATTTTTGACTGATTAAGCTTATTTTCACACGTAAATTGCAAGTTTTTAACACGTACGGAATTGTAGCTCCAAGGTCGTCCATCCATTTTTTAGACCGGGAGCTACAGACCTGCAGCTTCACTGACAATATCGCACAATATATTTATTTTATTGTAAATAATTTATATAACATTTATTTTAACTTAAGTATGTAAAAAAAAAAGAATTATGATGGAGTTGAATTGCGTAATTTTAAACCGCAATGTATTAATGTGTGTAATTTGTAAATATTATATGTGTTTAAGTTTTTTAAGCCGGTCACGTTTTAATTGTCATTTCTAAAATTAAAAAAAGTCTTCTTTTGTACATTTACCTCAAATGCTTATAATCTTGAGTATTCTAATAAAGATACAGTTTATAAACAAAAATCTGTTTTTTCTTAATCCGATTATGGTCAGCATATTGTTGTTATAACAGTATATTAACATTATCCAGTGTCTTTGCCTGTGATAACACTAGGTATCGATTTTGTACTATATAACCCATAATACATATGACGCCAGATTGAGGCGCAAGCGGGGTTTGCTTATTCATATTTAAATATTTAATCGTACTAGGGCCTAAAATTATATAAATATAAGTAATAAGGAATCATTCTTTGAATATTATGAGGTGATAATTTTGGTCGAGGCGTGATCAAATTCAATAAAGCCCGAAGGGCTTTATGATAGATTTGATAACGCCCAGACCGAAATTATCACCTGATAATATTTATATATATCAGTGTTTGATAAACCCCATTGTCATTCAGTTAACAGAGAGCACAGAAAGAGAAAGATTGTATAACCGAGGATAGAGGTATTTTGAACTAAAACTTGTTAAATCGGTTTTTGATCTAAGATAAAAGAAAAGAAAATACAACGTCTGTAATGGGTTTCGAATCAGAAATCTTTAGATTTGCCTATCCAGTACGCTATACGTTCGATACTTTTAACATGTATGCGCTCACAATTAAATAGACTGTCAATTAAATGAATGTGATATGATGCAATACAGAACACAACCGCATGGTTAAGATTCAACGTGTTTACCAATAAAAAGATATACATGATTTGGGTGTACGGTGTATGGGTATACGTTTCATGACTGGTTGACATGACATAATTTTTTATCATGAGAAAGAAATGCTGCTTGTAACCAATGTAGCCGGAGAGAGATAAAGCTGCATGGTCAAAGTCTTGTCGCAGCTTATTTAAGATGTTGAAAAGCGACCATGACTTTTATGTTAACGACTAACTATTGCACATTCTTCTATTATTTTGAACAATATATGGTAAAACATTGATTGATAGTTGTAACTTTTGGGGATATACCTGAACGAAAGATAAAATATAGCCAATCATATCGGAAGAAACAGTGATAAAATACAACAAAACTAGAATTGAGCTCGTCGCAAAAAACGAGGAGGTCTTCCATTACAGCTTCAAGTCAAGATGGGATTGTCAATCAGTCTTAAAAAAAAACACCCACTTCCCCTTAAACTTTTCAGGATCTGACAGGTATTGATAGGAAGTCATCTTCACACGACCTTAACATCTGACCCATCAAGACTTTAGACAATCATTCTGAACTCTGTAAAAGTTGACAGGCAAATAAATCATACCTGTTTTCTATGGAACCTCCAGCTGCAAAGTATTGAAGAGTTACACCTCTCATTAAACAGATAAAGGCATGTATGTTATAAGTTGGGATGTATTTAGATGGTATGCGAATGTAGAAGTCCTGTAAAGATGACCTCCTATCGATACCTATCGGACCCTGACAAGTGAAAACTGGCGCTATTACAGACGAAGAAATTAACATATTGTAAGAAAATAAGATTCTTGGCAATGAAACTCCTGAAGCACCTTTGTACACTCTCTGGTTGAATAATAGCATTTGTTTTGTTTTAAGAGGTGTGACAGAACATTACAATTTAGGATTGGTGGACATCAAATTAAAAAAAAAATGAGTTGACGGCAC